>NC_048578.1:35493271-35508271 GCF_013265735.2 Oncorhynchus mykiss
TTACCCTAGTAAAACTGACTATCCTACCGATCCTCGACTTCGGCGATGTCATCTACAAAATAGCTTCCAATACTCTACTCAGCAAACTGGATGCAGTTTATCACAGTGCCATCCATTTTGTTACTAAAGCACCTTATACCACCCACCACTGCGACCAGTATGCTCTAGTCGGCTGGCCCTCGCTACATATTCGTCGCCAGACCCACTGGCTCCAGGTCATCTATAAGTCTTTGCTAGGTAAAGCTCCGTCCTATCTCAGTTCACTGGTCACGATGGCAACACCCACCCGTAGCACGCGCTCCAGCAGGTGTATCTCACTGATCGTCCCTAAAGCCAACACCCCATTTGGCCGCCTTTCCTTCCAGTTCTCTGCTGCCTGTGACTGGAACGAATTTCAAAAATTGCTGAAGTTGGAGACTTTTATCTCCCTCACCAACTTTAAACATCTGCTATCTGAGCAGCTAACCGATCGCTGCAGCTGTACATAGTCCATCGGTAAATAGCCCACCCAATTTACCTACCTCATCCCCATACTGTTTTTATTTATTTACTTTTCTGCTCTTTCGCACACCAGTATCTACCTGCAACTCAGCATTCTTTGTCCTCCAAACACGACAAATTGAGTTTTTACCAACAAGTTATATTTTGGTTTCATCTGACCATATGACATTCTCCCAATCTTCTTCTGGATCATCCAAATGCGCTCTAGCAAACTTCAGACGGGCCTGGACATGCACTGGCTTAAGCAGGGGGACACGTCTGGCACTGCAGGATTTGAGTCCCTGGCGGCGTAGTGTGTTACTGATGGTAGGCTTTGTTACTTTGGTAACTCTCTGCAGCTCTCTGCAGGTCATTCACTAGGTCCCCCCGTGTGGTTCTGGGATTTTTGCTCACCATTCTTGTGATCATTTTGACCCCACGGGGTGAGATCTTGCGTGGAGCCCCAGATCGAGGGAGATTATCAGTGGTCTTGTATGTCTTCCATTTCCTAATAATTGCTCCCACAGTTGATTTCTTCAAACCAGCCTGCTTACCTATTGCAGATTCAGTCCTCCCAGCCTGATGCAGGTCTACAATTTTGTTTCTGGTGTCCTTTGACAGCTCTTTGGTCTTGACCATAGTGGAGTTTGGAGTGTGACTGTTTGAGGTTGTGGACAGGTGTCTTTTATACTGACAACAAGTTCAAACAGGTGCCATTAATAAATATAATGAGTGGAGGACAGAGGAGCCTCTTAAAGAAGAAGTTACAGGTCTGTGAGAGCCAGAAATCTTGCTTGTTTTTAGGTGACCAAATACTTATTTTCCACCATAATTTGCAAATCAATTAAAAAAATTGAAATGAACCTATGATGAATTACAGGCCTCTCTCATCTTTTTAAGTGGGAGAACTTGCACAATTGGTGGCTGACTAAATACTTTTTTTTTGCTCCACATATAGTTAGAAATGCACATTTGTTGCATTCTATAATTTATCACAATATGTTAATATCATATTGATCTAAGATGTATTTAGTAAACGGATTAATTAACTCATTAAAGGAAAAAGTGGTAACTAAGGCTGCAACTCCAGAAGGCTTTTGAGAAGTCATTCACTATGAGTACAATTGTAAATAGCTGAAATCCCCATTTTGGTCAACATTATGTCTTTATTCTTATCTGAAATTATTATGTCCAAAAGTTGTAAAAGTATATCCCTATAAAGGAATCCATTTCATTCAAGTACATTTCGAGATTTTATGTGAGCAGATACACTATGTGACCAAAAGTATGTGGACACCTGCACGTCAAACATCTCATTCCAAAATCATGGGCATTAATATGGAGTTGCAATAATAGCCTCCACTCTTCTGGGAAGGATTTCCACTAGATGTTGGAACATTGCTGCGGGGCCTTGTTTCCATTCAGCCACAAGAGCATTAGTGAGGTCGGGCACTGATGTTGGGCGATTAGGCCTGGCTCGCAGTCGGCGTTCCAATTCATCCCAAAGTTGTTTGATGGGGTTAAGGTCAGGGCTCTGTGCAGGCCAGTCAAGTTCTTCCACGCCGATCTAAAAAAAAAAATAATAATATTTTTGGACCTCTCTTTGTGAACGGCGGCATTGTCATGCTGAAACAGGAAAGGGCCTTCCCCAAACGATTGCCACAAAATTGGAAGCACATAATTGTCTAGATTGTCATTGTATGTTGTAGCATTGAGATATCCCTTCACTGGAACTAAGGGGCTTAGAACAAACCATGAAAAACAGCCCCAGACCGTTATTCCTCCTTTGACTAACTGACTTGTTGGAAAAGTGGCATCCTATGACAGTGCCACGTTGAAAGTCACTGAGCTCTTCAGTAAGGCCATTCTACTGGTAATGTTTGTCTATGGAGATTGCATGGCGATGTGCTCAATTTTATACACCTGTCAGCAACATATGTGGCTGAAATAGGTTGAGGTCAGGGCTCTATGCAAATATAGCCAAATCCACTAATTTGAAGGGGCGTCCACATACTTTTGAATATATAGTGTATTTACATATTAACCCCTGAATGAGATGTATTGTGAAATGAGTCTGATGACGTTTGGTCCATAATAAAGAAGTTTATACTCAGGGGAACAAGAGAGAGAGAAAGATCATCGCAAGGGAACTATCATTCCTTAACCCTTTGTCTCTGAGCTCTGAATACGGTTGATGGTTGGTTCTCTGGTTACGACAACACCGTAGTCAATCTCATTCATTCCCCTCTATACTAGGTCCATTATTTACATCAGCTACATGATTTGACCTAGCCTCTAGTCTACAGAGACATGATGTCATGAGGTTTATATCACAGGATATTTTACTCTGTTGGCTCCATTTCAGACTGAGATACAACACATCATGTGAAATAGGAGACCCCATGGCTGATGTGTTTAATCTAATTAATAACTCTACCTACATGTAAACATTACCTCGATTACCTCGACTAACCAGTGTCCCCGCTCTTTGACTCTGTACCGATACCCCTGTATATAGCCTCCACATTGACTCTGTACCGGTACCCCCCTATATATAGCCTCCACATTGACTCTGTACCGGTACCCCCTGTATATAGCCTCCACATTGACTCTGTACCGGTACCCCCTGTATATAGCCTCCACATTGACTCTGTACCGGTACCCCCTGTATATAGCCTCCACATTGACTCTGTACCGGTACCCCCTGTATATAGCCTCCACATTGACTCTGTACCGGTACCCCCTGTATATAAACTCCACATTGACTCTGTACCGCTACCCCCTGTATATAGCCTCCACATTGACTCTGTACCGGTACCCCTGTATATAGTCTCCACATTGACTCTGTACCGGTACCCCCTGTTTATAGCCTCCACATTGACTCTGTACCGGTACCCCCTGTATATAGCCTCCACATTGACTCTGTACCGGTACCCCCTGTATATAAACTCCACATTGACTCTGTACCGCTACCCCTGTATATAGCTTCGCTATATACAGGGGCGGCAGGGTAGCCTAGTGGTTAGCCTAGTGGTTAGAGCGTTGGACTTATGTCTGATTTTCAATCTGATCAGTGCTACTTCCCATTGGCATCAATCTGATCAGTGCTACTTCCCATTGGCATCAATCTGATCAGTGCTACTTCCCATTGGCATCAATCGGAGCAGTGCTCCTTCCCTTTGGCATCAATCTGAGCAGTGCTCCTTCCCTTTGGCATCAATCTGAGCAGTGCTCCTTCCCATTGGCATCAATCTGAGCAGTGCTCCTTCCCTTTGGCATCAATCTGAACAGTGCTCCTTTCCTTTGGCATCAATCTGAACAGTGCTACTTCCCTTTGGCATCAATCTGATCAGTGCTACTTCCCTTTGGCATCAATCTGATCAGTTCTCCTACCTTTTGGCATCAATCTGAACAGTGCTCCTTCCCTTTGGCATCAATCTGAACAGTGCTCCTTCCCTTTGGCATCAATCTGATCAGTGCTACTTCCCATTGGCATCAATCTGAGCAGTGCTCCTTCCCTTTGGCATCAATCTGAGCAGTGCTCCTTCCCTTTGGCATCAATCTGATCAGTGCTCCTTCCCTTTGGCATCAATATAATTTATGTCACTATGCACGGAGACCCATTGAAATGACATGTTGCTCTTGAATGTGTCATTGAAATCAATAATTAATTATATTGAGTATCTCTTCATAGCTCTTCGTTGTCACTATGTAGTCTATTGTCATATGTGTTCTGTAGGCCTATAGGTTCTCTACTGAAGTCTGCCTGTTCTGTAGGCCTATAGGTTCTCTACTGAAGTCTGCCTGTTCTGTAGGCCTATAGGTTCTCTACTGAAGTATGCCTGTTCTGTAGGCCTATAGGTTCTCTACTGTAGTCTGCCTGTTCTGTAGGCCTATATGTTCTCTACTGAAGTCTGCCAAATAGCATATTGGGTCCAATGTAAACAATCTTTATCCATCTCTAAAGCAAGTTAACCCTTAGGCTTTGATTCCATGAAAAGTATTTCACAAAAAGTCACATCCATGACCAGAAATAACCATTTGGTATCCATGAAATGCAGTACATCCAGATTATATGCAGTTGATTTCAACAATTCTAGAAGATACAAAAAATGTGAACTGTGTAAATTGTGATTTTTTTTGTTGTTGTATTTTTGGAGTAACTTGAAGTGGTAGTGTGAAGTGGGTGGTCGGACTGAGGGCGGGCGATACTACTCATCACCAAACGGTGGAGAACAGACAGACTGGTTGGTTGGGGACCGAGAGAGACGCCGCCTGACTTTCTCCAGCTGCTCCAAGGTTTGTAAAACAACTCATAAAACGCACCCCTTTCTCCGATCAATGAGGAACAGGTGTTTACCATAGCCGGGAACACGTTTTGACTTTCCACTCGCCTGGTACTGAAACCAGCTAGGCTACTGGTGGTGCGAACTGGAGTCGACAATGGAGAGAGGGTTGAGCACGCGCTGGTTTCAAGGCGTATTGAGTTGTTACTTTCAGCACCATGTTGTTAGAAAAAATGTAAAGAGTGATCATGGTTGTTGCTTATTTTACCGCCATATCTGGCAGTAGGTGGGGGGAAAACGTGTGTCCTCCTCAAAGCTATTGAGCGGCGGGGGAGAAAAGAGAGATGCGTGTGTGGCGCTGATGTTTTTCGTCAATGGGCGGTTGTTGTGCATGCATTAGATAGTCTACTGAGACGCTCTATTCGATGAGCGATCGGTCTGAACATGTATTGATTGGGTTGTTCAAGTTATACATGCATTTTATATAGGTATGTTGTATGCGTAGACCAATGTGTTTTTGTTGAGGGTGTAGGTTACCAGTCTGTTGAAATGGACCAGATCTCATGTTAGGGACACCTTAAATATTTGATGTTCTGCTGAATGGATTAGCCTAAATATGCATGCTATATGCACTCACACTGTGTGGGTGGGTGGGTGAGTGTGTGAGAGAGAGAGAGAGAATACATAAGTATACAGGCTTCAGAAAAGTGCGTGTACAGTAAGTAGCCTATCAGAGCTTGGAGGCAGCCAACCCTACAGTTCATTCATGTAATCCTCGTTCATGTTAAGTGGGAGAACATTTTGGATAAAGATTTCATGAAATTCAGTGAGCTCATCCACAACCTTTCAATCAATTTTAAGACTACATAGATTGCCTTCTATACATCCGATGCAAATAAAAATGTTCAAGTAACACACCTACAGTATATGTTGTAACAATTGTATAGCTGTAATACTAGCCTACAGCCTCCAGAAGATGCCGAGGGTAAAATGCCACCCAGGCTTGCCTGTCACCTAGTTGGAAAGAGATTAATCATCTTGTCAAAAGTGGGCTGTAGATGACAGATGTGGAGATGGTTTGACGATTCCTGTGTGCGTTCTATTCTGTTAGCAGTGCAGCAGAGGAGAGAGAGAGAGAGAGAGAGAGAGAGAGAGAGAGAGAGAGAGAGAGAGAGAGAGAGAGAGAGAGAGAGAGAGAGAGAGAAGGGGCCCAGCCTAGCTGCAGGCAGGGACTGAGCTGCTGAACCATAAATACTCCTGTTACAATTACCTGGACAAATGATCCCTTTAGGAGCCTGTGATGAGGATGTTGTCATACAGGTTCAAAGGCTCAGGTTCAGTCTGTATTTCAGTACCCAGTAGACATGCGTTTCCCAAATGGCACCCTATTCCCTATATAGTGCACTACTTTTGACCAGAGGAGCTGATTGTAGTTGAATAGATCTTCTAGAGCTGAAGTGGTACCAGATAATGAATAGAGCTTCTAATCTGTAGCTGAAATGGTACCAGATAATGAATAGAGCTTCTAATCTGTAGCTGAAATGGTACCAGATAATGAATAGAGCTTCTAATCTGTAGCTGAAATGGTACCAGATAATGAATAGAGCTTCTAATCTGTAGCTGAAATGGTACCAGATAATGAATAGAGCTTCTAATCTGTAGCTGAAATGGTACCAGATAATGAATAGAGCTTCTAATCTGTAGCTGAAATGGTACCAGATAATGAATAGAGTTTCTAATCTGTAGCTGAAATGGTACCAGATAATGAATAGGGCTTCTAATCTGTAGCTGAAATGGTACCAGATAATGAATAGAGCTTCTAATCTGTAGCTGAAATGGTACCAGATAATGAATAGAGCTTCTAATCTGTAGCTGAAATGGTACCAGATAATGAATAGAGCTTCTAATCTGTAGCTGAAATGGTACCAGATAATGAATAGAGCTTCTAATCTGTAGCTGAAATGGTATGCTGGTGGTACCTAAGAACTGCATGGATAAAGCTTGTAATCTATAGCTGAAATGGTACCAGATAATGAATAGAGCTTCTAATCTGTAGCTGAAATGGTATGCTGGTGGTCCCTAAGAACTGCATGGATAGAGCTTGTAATCTACACACACAGCACAGTAACATACACTGTAGTGACATCATATTAATTCGCCGACAAACTGAGATTTTCAAATTCAAATTCTGATAATGGATTGGTGTTGGCATACCCTCAAAATGGTCAATTATTGTTTCCACAAGTAGTTAGCAGCACGCCATTAATATTTTCCTGTGTAGTGTTTACGGTAGCCTAACAGTACAGATCAACACTGTTGTTGTTACGCTAGGTGTTGAAGATGAGAACACTGCATCATTTTGACAGAGGATATATAGACCCCACCGTGTAGAGGGAGGGAGTTTCCAGGACCTCCAAGTGAGACTCAAACCATCGCCACTACTCTGCTTTGGCACCTCTCAGCAGGGGGGTAATGAGACAAGACACCAGGGGGGCAATGAGACAAGACACCAGGGGGGTTGTTCGATGAGCTGAAATGTTCACATTCTTCACAACACTGCAGATATTACCTCTCAAGAGAATTATCTTCAGTTATAGTCACAGCGGTGTATATTCAACCTCAAGCCAATAGCACAATGGCCCTCAAGGAGCTACACGGGACTTTGTGCAAACTGGAAACCACATATCCTGAGGCGCATTTATTTTTAGCTGGGGATTTTAACAAAGCAAATTTGAGGAAAACGCTGCTGAAGTTCTATCAACACATGGCCTGCAGAACTCGCACTTCAAAAACTCTCGACCATTGTTACTCCCCCTTCTGGGATGGCTACAAGGCCCCCCCCGCCCTCCTTTCAGCAAATCAGATCACAACTCTTTTCTACTCCTCCATTCCTATAGGCAGAAACTCAAACAGGAAGTACCCGTGCTACGGTCTATTCAACGCAGGTCTGACCAATCGGAATCCATGCTTCAAGAATGTTTTGATGATGCAGACTGGGATATTTTCCGTGTTGCCTCTGAGAATAACATTTGACTTGTATATGGACACAGTGACTGAGTTCATCAGGACATGTACAGAGGATGTTGTTCCCACTGTGACTATTAAAATCTACCCAAACCAAAAATATTGGATAGATGGCAGCATTCGCACAAAACTGAAAGCGTGAACCACCGCATATAACCATGGCAAAGTGACTGGGAATATGGTCAAATGCATTTAACAGTCTGATGGCCTTGAGATAGAAGCTGTTTTTTAGTCTCTCGGTCCCAGCTTTGATGCACTTGTACTGACCTCGCCTTCTGGATGATAGCAGGGTGAACCGGCTGTGGCTCAGGTGGTTGAGGTCTGGGAGTGCAAGTAGTTTGCCCCCGGTGATGCATTGTGCAGATCGCACCACCCTCTGGAGAGTCTTGCGGTTCAAGGCGGTGCAGGTGCCGTACCAGGCTGTTATCCAGCCCGACAGGATGCTCTCGATTGTGCATCTGTAAAAGTTTGAGGGCGCGACTAAAGATGCTGTCTGGGCCAGCAGCCTTGCGAGGGTTAACACGTTTAAATGTTTTACTCACGACGGCCGCGGAGAAGGAGAGAGGGAGGGCACAGTCCTTGTTAGCGGGCCGCAACGGTGGCACTGTATTATCCTCAAACCGGGCAAAGAAGGTGTTTAGTTTGTCTGTAAGTGTGACGTCAGTGTCCGTGACGTGGCTGGTTTTCTTTTTGTAGTCCGTTATTTCCTGTAGATCCTGCCACATACGTCTTGCGGGGTTCAATTCAACGAGTTGTTGAATTGCAACTCCACTTTGTCCCTGTATCGGCATTCTGCTTGTTTGATTGCCTTGCGGAGGGAATAACTACACTGTTTATATTCAGCCATATTCCCAGACCTCTTTCCATGGTTAAAACCGGTGGTTAGCGCTTTTAGTTTTGTGCGAATGCCTCCATCCATCCACGGTTTCTGTTTTGGGTAGGTTGTAATTGTCACCATGGGTACAACATCTCCAATGCACGTCTTTATAAACTCACTCAGAGTCAGAGTACAAGTCGATGTTGTTCTCTGAGGCTGACTCAAACATATTCCAGTCCGCGTGATCAAAACAATCTTGAAGCGTGGATTCCGATTGGTCAGACCAGCGTTGAATGGGTCTAGTCTCTGGTACATCCTGTTTGAGTTTCTGCCAAAAAGACGGTAGGAACAAGATGGCGTCGTGGACGAATTTGCCGAAGGGATGGCGGAAGAGGGCTTTGTATGCATCCTGGTTCTGAGGTCACCGATAGGCCAATAACAGACCTCAGGAACCTGGTTCTGAGGTCCCCGATAGGCCAATAACAGACCCCAGGAACCTGGTTCTGAGGTCACCGATAGGCCAATAACAGACCCCAGGAACCTGGTTCTGAGGTCACCGATAGGCCAATAACAGACCCCAGGAACCTGGTTCTGAGGTCACCGATAGGCCACTAACAGACCCCAGGAACCTGGTTCTGAGGTCACCGATAGGCCACTAACAGACCCCAGGAACCTGGTTCTGAGGTCACCGATAGGCCACTAACAGACCCCAGGAACCTGGTTCTGAGGTCACCGATAGGCCACTAACAGACCCCAGGAACCTGGTTCTGAGGTCGCCGATAGGCCAATAACTGACCCCAGGAACCTGGTTCTGAGGTCACCGATAGGCCACAACCATCTACACCTGCACAACCATCTACACCTGCACAACCATCTACACCTGCACAACCATCTACACCTGTACAACCATCTACACCTGCATAGAGTTCTACTCTATAACAACAACCATCTACACCTGCATGGAGTTCTACTCTATAACAACAACCATCTACACCTGCATAGAGTTCTACTCTATAACAACAACCATCTACACCTGCACAACCATCTACACCTGTATGGAGTTCTACTCTATAACAACAACCATCTACACCTGCACAGAGTTCTACTCTATAACAACAACCATCTACACCTGCACAACCATCTACACCTGTATGGAGTTCTACTCTATAACAACAACCATCTACACCTGCACAGAGTTCTACTCTATAACAACAACCATCTACACCTGCATAGAGTTCTACTCTATAACAACAACCATCTACACCTGTACAACCATCTACACCTGCATAGAGTTCTACTCTATAACAACAACCATCTACAGCTGCATGGAGTTCTACTCTATAACAACAACCATCTACACCTGCACAACCATCTACACCTGCACAGAGTTCTACTCTATAACAACAACCATCTACACCTGCACAACCATCTACACCTGTATGGAGTTCTACTCTATAACAACAACCATCTACACCTGCACAACCATCTACACCTGCACAACCATCTACACCTGCACAACCATCTACACCTGCATATAGTTCTACTCTATAACAACAACCATCTACACCTGCACAACCATCTACACCTGCACAACCATCTACACCTGCACAGAGTTCTACTCTATAACAACAACCATCTACACCTGCATATAGTTCTACTCTATGACAACAACCATCTACACCTGCACAACCATCTACACCTGCATAGAGTTCTACTCTATAACAACAACCATCTACACCTGCATATAGTTCTACTCTATAACAACAACCATCTACACCTGCATGGAGTTCTACTCTATGACAACAACCATCTACACCTGCACAACCATCTACGCCTGCATAGAGTTCTACTCTATAACAACAACCATCTACACCTGCATATAGTTCTACTCTATGACAACAACCATCTACACCTGCACAACCATCTACACCTGCATAGAGTTCTACTCTATGACAACAACCATCTACACCTGCATAGAGTTCTACTCTATAACAACAACCATCTACACCTGCATAGAGTTCTACTCTATGACAACAACCATCTACACCTGCATAGAGTTCTACTCTATAACAACAAGTAAGCAGAATATAAAACACACTCTATTCTAATGTAGGTGGCTGTTGGCACTATCTCCATTATAATACGTTCTTGTTAACTGGAGATACCTTCCCCAGATGAAGAGTAGCAGTGGCTAATGCAGGGAGAGCACTCAGCTCAGTGCTGATGCCCTATAGAATATGGGATGCATTCCAAAGTACACCCTATTCCCTACATAGTGCACTACATTTAACCAGAGCCCTAAAAGTAGTGCACTATATAAGGAACATGGTTCCATTTGGGACGCAAGCCTACATCTCAACAGCTCTTGACTGGAGCTCATCAGGCCCACTGTGTGTTTATGGACATGAGGCTCTTCTCTTAACCCCTCTGGGTCTCAAGCACATAGTCACTGTCATCCCAAACCACTTATGACCCCTCGCCTCTCAACAACAAAAAATAGTACCCTTAATATTGATCCTAGGGGCCTCTGGGGAATGGGATTGTCTTTCAAAGGGGGACCAGAGTGACGTCTAGGAGGTGAAATATCCAGCAGCAGCTGTGATGGTTTGCTGTAGCAGGAAATCTACTCTGTTCTAATAGAGCTCAGTGATGAGATGCTGTAGCAGGAAATCTACTCTGTTCTAATAGAGCTCAGTGAGGAGATACTGTAGCAGGAAATCTACTCTGTTCTAATAGAGCTCAGTGAGGAGATACTGTAGCAGGAAATCTACTCTGTTCTAATAGAGCTCAGTGAGGAGATACTGTAGCAGGAAATATACTCTGTTCTAATAGAGCTCAGTGAGGAGATACTGTAGCAGGAAATCTACTCTGTTCTAATAGAGCTCAGTGAGGAGATACTGTAGCAGGAAATCTACTATATTCTAATAGAGCTCAGTGATGAGATGCTGTAGCAGGAAATATACTCTGTTCTAATAGAGCTCAGTGAGGAGATACTGTAGCAGGAAATATACTCTGTTCTAATAGAGCTCAGTGAGGAGATACTGTAGCAGGAAATCTACTCTGTTCTAATAGAGCTCAGTGATGAGATGCTGTAGCAGGAAATCTACTCTGTTCTAATAGAGCTCAGTGATGAGATGCTGTAGCAGGAAATCTATTATATTCTAATAGAGCTCAGTGAGGAGATACTGTAGCAGGAAATCTACTCTGTTCTAATAGAGCTCAGTGATGAGATGCTGTAGCAGGAAATCTACTCTGTTCTAATAGAGCTCAGTGATGAGATACTGTAGCAGGAAATCTACTCTGTTCTAATAGAGCTCAGTGAGGAGATACTGTAGCAGGAAATCTACTCTGTTCTAATAGAGCTCAGTGAGGAGATACTGTAGCAGGAAATCTACTCTGTTCTAATAGAGCTCAGTGAGGAGATACTGTAGCAGGAAATCTACTCTGTTCTAATAGAGCTCAGTGAGGAGATTCTGTAGCAGGAAATCTACTCTGTTCTAATAGAGCTCAGTGAGGAGATACTGTAGCAGGAAATATACTATATTCTAGTAGAGCTCAGTGATGATGTATTGACGTAGACATAGACTCCACAACATAGAGATTGAAACATCTTTATGCTCTACACACACACACACACACACACAAACACACAAACACACACACACACACACACACACACATACACACACACACACACACACACACCCTACCGCCTCAACCATACCTAGCCACTGTCCATATCCTTGGCTAACATCTTCCGGTAAACTGTTTTGTCTCCACAGGTTGGATCAAGAGGTAAACACAGACTGTGGAAGGCAACAGAGACCTGGTAAAGAAGGGGTGACTACATGCACAGTTGTGTTTGTCTGTAGAAGACCAGAGTATCAGAAGGAACCATGAATTTTGTGATGAAGCAAGCCTTAGGTGGTAAGTACTGTATACACTGCTATATGAACGTGTCAATATTATGGACATCTGTTCACCATGCGTGGGATCTGATGTTTGTCCTCAGTGGAGCACGTACCTCTTGACATCTTGAAAATACAAACTGAATTTGGAAGAACTGCTAAACTATAAACAAGTCAAGCAAGTTGCCTGGTAAACTTATTGTAGACAACATACTGTAATGTAAAGCTATGATCAGTATCAAGGAATTAAATGCTCACAATTTATGACCAGTTTCTGGTTCTAGGTCTCAGAGAGAAGCAATATTCAGCTCAACCTATAGACTCAGATAGAGCTCCATCATTTATATCTATAGTCAACTCAACCTATAGACTCAGATAGAGCTCCATCATTTATATCTATAGTCAACTCAACCTCAGATACAGTTCCATCATTTATATCTATTACTTTTTTTATTTAACCTTTATTTAACTAGGCAAGTCAGTTAATTAAGAACAAATTATTACTTACAATGACAGCCTACTGTGGAACAGTGGGTTAACTGCCTTGTTCAGTGTCAGAACGACAGATTTTGACCTTGTCAGCTCGGAGATTCGATCCAGCAAACTTTCGCTTACTAGTCCAACGCTCTAACCATTAGGCTACCTGCTGTGTATAAGCTGTGTAAATTTACTTGTCACTGCGGGTGAACTCTGTCTAGAGGTCAATGCATTCTTAAATCAACTTCCTGATTTGGGTCAACCAGTTGAATAACTATAGGTAATACAACTACATTTAGACCTCTCTTGCCAATCCAATCCTCCTTTCCGCTGATGGGCTTGGTGCAAATTGCCTTCCTGGAAAGAGGCTGTGGCCATGGGATGACCTTTCATGTGGTTGGTCTGGCCTTGGTGCAGATTGCAATGTCATTGGCCTGGGAGGCTGGGGATGGGGGATTGATGGGGGCTGAGGCTGTGAGATGGAGGGCTGAGTTAGGATGGGGCTCTGGGGGGCTGGGGGTACAGTTAAATATATATATATATATATATATATATCAATCATAGAGTACAGTTATATATATTATAAGATACATCATATAATACAGTTATATCTATCATAGAATACAGTTATATCTATCATAGAATACAGTTATATCTATCATAGAATACAGTTATACCTACCATAGAATACAGTTAAATATATAGAGCATAGAATACAGTTATATCTACCATAGAATACAGTTAAATATATAGAGCATAGAATACAGTTATACCTACCATAGAATACAGTTCTATAGATATTATATACAGTTATACCTACCATAGAATACAGTTCTATAGATATTATATACAGTTATACCTACCATAGAATACAGTTATATAGATATTATATACAGTTATACCTACCATAGAATACAGTTATATAGATATTATATACAGTTATACCTACCATAGAATACAGTTATATAGATATTATATACAGTTATACCTACCATAGAATACAGTTATATATACAGTGCCTTGCGAAAGTATTCGGCCCCCTTGAACTTTGTGACCTTTTGCCACATTTCAGGCTTCAAACATAAAGATATAAAACTGTATTTTTTTGTGAAGAATCAACAACAAGTGGGACACAATCATGAAGTGGAACGACATTTATTGGATATTTCAAACTTTTTTAACAAATCAAAAACTGAAAAATTGGGCGTGCAAAATTATTCAGCCCCTTTACTTTCAGTGCAGCAAACTCTCTCCAGAAGTTCAGTGAGGATCTCTGAATGATCCAATGATGACCTAAATGACTAATGATGATAAATACAATCCACCTGTGTGTAATCAAGTCTCCGTATAAATGCATCTGCACTGTGATAGTCTCAGAGGTTTGTCAAAAGCGCAGAGAGCATCATGAAGAACAAGTAACACACCAGGCAGGTCCGAGATACTGTTGTGAAGAAGTTTAAAGCCGGATTTGGATACAAAAAGTTTTCCCAAGCTTTAAACATCCCAAGGAGCACTGTGCAAGCGATAATATTGAAATGGAAGGAGTATCAGACCACTGCAAATCTACTAAGACCTGGCCGTCCCTCTAAACTTTCAGCTCATACAAGGAGAAGACTGATCAGAGATGCAGCCAAGAGGCCCATGATCACTCTGGATGAACTGCAGAGATCTACAGCTGAGGTGGGAGACTCTGTCCATAGGACAACAATCAGTCGTATATTGCACAAATCTGGCCTTTATGGAAGAGTGGCAAGAAAGCCATTTCTTAAAGATATCCATAAAAAGTGTCGGTTAAAGTTTGCCACAAGCCACATGGGAGACACACCAAACATGTGGAAGAAGGTGCTCTGGTCAGATGAAACCAAAAATTGAACTTTTTGGCAACAATGCAAAACGTTATGTTTGGCGTAAAAGCAACACAGCTGAACACACCATCCCCACTGTCAAACATGGTGGTGGCAGCATCATGGTTTGGGCCTGCTTTTCTTCAGCAGGGACAGGGAAGATG
>NC_048578.1:35513271-35523271 GCF_013265735.2 Oncorhynchus mykiss
CAACAGGTTAGACCTCACAGTGAAATGCTGAATTACAACAGGTGTAGGTAGACCTTACAGTGAAAGGCTGAATACAACAGGTGTAGTAGACCTTACAGTGAAATGCTGAATTACAACAGGTGTAGGTAGACCTTACAGTGAAATGCTGAATACAACAGGTTAGACCTCACAGTGAAATGCTGAATACAACAGGTTAGACCTTACAGTGAAATGCTGAATACAACAGGTTAGACCTCACAGTGAAATGCTGAATACAACAGGTTAGACCTCACAGTGAAATGCTGAATACAACAGGTTAGACCTTACAGTGAAATGCTGAATACAACAGGTGTAGTAGACCTTACAGTGAAATGCTGAATACAACAGGTGTAGTAGATCTTACAGTGAAATGCTGAATACAACAGGTGTAGTAGACCTTACAGTGAAATGCTGAATTACAACAGGTGTAGGTAGGCCTTACAGTGAAATGCTGAATACAACAGGTGTAGTAGACCTTACAGTGAAATGCTGAATACAACAGGTGTAGTAGACCTTACAGTGAAATGCTGAATACAACAGGTTAGACCTTACAGTGAAATGCTGAATACAACAGGTTAGACCTTACAGTGAAATGCTGAATACAACAGGTTAGACCTCACAGTGAAATGCTGAATTACAACAGGTTAGACCTTACAGTGAAATGCTGAATACAACAGGTGTAGTAGACCTTACAGGGAGAACAGTTCATGACTAAGGTGGCTGGATTCTTTGACAATTTTTAGGGCCTTCTTCTGACACCGCCTGGCATAGAGGTCCTAGATGGCAGGAAGCTGTGATGTACTGGGCCGTACGCACTACCTTGTGTAGTGCCTTGCTTTCGGAGTCCGAGCAGTTGCCATACCAGGCAGTGATGCAACCGGTCAGCATGCTCTCGATGGTGCAGCTGTAGCGCCTTTTGAGGATCTGAGGACCCATGCCAAATCTTTTCAGTCTCCTGAGGGGGAATAGGTTTTGTCGAGTCCATGCAACTTATTATGTGACTTGTTAAATAAATGTTTACTCTCCCATCTTAAAACATAATTCCACTTTGACATTATGGGGTATGGTGTGTAGGCAGGTGACAAAAAAACATGTAAATTCAACACGTTTTAATTCCACTTTGTAGCACAACAAAATGTGGAAAAAGTCAGTGTGTGAATACTTTCTGAAGGCAATATAGGTCCAAGAATCAAACCTTGTGGAACACCATATGACCTCAACAGGGGGGTGGGGGGGCGTTACTTCTTTGAAAGTGACATCCTCATACAGTATATACTGCATAGTGTTAACTCTCTGCCCTTCATCCGCGCAGTATGGACTGAAGAAGAAGGAGGAGAAGGAGGCGGAAGAGAAGGCAGCCATGGAGCAGGCCTGTGAGGGGTCTCTGACGCGCGCCAAGAAGGCCATCCCAGCCGGGTGCGGAGACGAGGACGACGAGGATGAGGAGAGCATTCTGGACACCGTCCTCAAGTTCCTCCCTGGACCTCTGCAGGACATGTTCAAGAAGTAATGAACACATCAACAACAACAACACATGGTTCGGTCCAGCCAGGGGAGGGGGAGGGGAGATCTGGGACTGAGGGAGGGGAGGGGAGATCTGGGACTGGGCGAGGGGAGGGAAGATCTGGGACTGGGGGAGAGGAGGGGAGATCTGGGACTGAGGGAAGGGGGGGGGGGGATCTGGGACTGGGGGAGAGGAGGAGAGATCTGTGACTGGAGGAGGGGAGGGAAGATCTGGGACTGAGGGAGGGGGGGAGATCTGGGACTGGGGGAGAGGAGGAGAGATCTGTGACTGGAGGAGGGGAGGGAAGATCTGGGACTGAGGGAGGGGAGGGGAGATCTGGGACTGGGGGAGTGGAGGGAAGATCTGGGACTAGGGGAGGGGAGGGGAGATCTGGGACTGGGGGAGAGGAGGAGAGATCTGTGACTGGAGGAGGGGAGGGAAGATCTGGGACTGGGGGAGGGGAGGGGAGATCTGGGACTGGGGGAGGGGAGGGAAGATCTGGGACTGGGGGAGGGGAGGGGAGATCTGGGGGAGGGGAGATCTGGGACTGGGGGAGAGGAGGAGAGATCTGGGACTGGGGGAGAGGAGGAGAGATCTAGGACTGGAGGAGGGGGGTAGGAGGGTTCTTGCCAAACTGTGTGAGGTGGCTATTCACTGCCTTTACAGAAATATTTGTTGTTTTCTAGACTAGACACAATGTGGTTATATACCGCCCCACAGCTTTTGGTCGGTCTCTCAACCACCGACTAAGTGTATATATAAAAAAATAATTATCCACTTATCTAACATTCCAACATTGGTAGATCAATCCACCGCACCAGGTAGATGCATTTGGATTGGTTGGCCATTGGTATTAACTGGGGTAAGGAGTTTCTGTCCAGCCATGCATTAGAGAGCAGGGTTCAATCCACCGTACTAATGGACACTTCAGTGGGCAATTCCTGCTCATGTGGTTGAAAAGCACTGACAACACGTATCTGAAGATGGAGCGCTTTTTTTAAAAATTCACTGGCTTTTTCTATTTTTATAGTAAGTAAGCTACTGTAACTGTATGGGAAGGGGATATTCTATTCTAGGTCTTTTTGAGATCAGCGGTTCAGTTAGTTTAGACTGTGTCTTCGGGGCGGCAGAGTAGCCTAGTGGTTAGAGCGTTGGACTAGTAACTGGAAGGTTGCAAGGAAGGTTGCAAGTTCAAACCCCTGAGCTGACAAGGTACAAATCTGCTGTTCTGCCCCTGAACAGGCAGTTAACCCACTGTTCCTAGGCTGTCATTGAAAATAAGAATTTGTTCTTAACTGACTTGCCTAGTTTATAGGTAACAAAAACAGGGGAACTGTTAATGAGGGTCTTGTTGAAGTCGTTAGACGACCTAATTTAACTTTATAATGTGGTGTTTGTCTTAAAAGGAAATAAACCGGCCACATTATTGATGTATGTATAAAGTTAGTCTGGCTCTATGTATAGATCTGGTCCCATACCTTCTTATGATATGAAACACTAAGGTAATCTGGACTATTTGATTTCCCTTTAAAAACCTGACTAATATAAAACATCTCTAATTATCAGCCTGACAAACAAGACTGCATTTTTGTGAGAGAAACCACCTTTACTTACTGTTGCATTATAAACAAAGATCACTGCATCAAAGTTATACTCTCAGATTATCCAGAGAATAGACACGATTCATATTCAACATTATACACTCAGATTATCCAGAGAATACACACGATTAATATTAAACATTATACACTCAGATTATCCAGAGAATACACACGATTCATATTCAACATTATACACTCAGATTATCCAGAGAATACACACGATTCATATTCAACATTATACACTCAGATTATCCATAGAATACTGTACACACGATTCATATTCAACATTATACACTCAGATTATCCATAGAATACTGTACACACGATTCATATTCAACATTATACACTCAGATTATCCAGAGAATACACACGATTCATATTCAACATTATACACTCAGATTATCCATAGAATACTGTACACACGATTCATATTCAGTGTAGAGAAGAAGGAAAACAGGCCCAGTTCTATAAAAATGATTTAGTCAACATCATATTTAGCAGTTGGTGGTTAATGCCAAAGACAAGGAAATAATCAGAACTGCATTACATTGAAGGAAGCCAATACTGCCTATGTCATTATTTCACCTCCCATACCACCTGTTTTACACAAAGTACATGCTTAACTAATTACTGTTTGAATTCATTAATATCAAATCCAAAGATACTGGGAAAAAAAACGATAATTTATTTAGTCACTTGTAAATAAGGAAACTGTCCAGAACTAAGGAAGTGGTCCAGAAGTAAGTGTAACGGATGTGAAACGGCTAGCTTAGTTAGCGTGGGCGCTAAATAGCGTTTCAATCAGTGACGTCACTTGCTCTGAGACCTTGAAGTAGTAGTTCCCCTTGCTCTGCAAGGGCCGCGGCTTTTGTGGAGCGATGGGTAACGATGCTTCGAGGGTGCCTGTTGATGTGTGCAGAAGGTCCCTAGTTCGCGCCCGGGTATGGGCGAGGGGACGGTTTAAAATTATACTGTTACATTGGTGCCGTGACCCGGATTACTGGTTGCTGCGGAAAAAGGAGGAAGGTCAAAAGGGGGGTGAGTGTAACAGATGTGAAACGGCTAGCTTAGTTAGCGTGGGCGCTAAATAGCGTTTCAATCAGTGACGTCACTTGCTCTGAGACCTTGAAGTAGTAGTTCCCCTTGCTCTGCAAGGGCCGCGGCTTTTGTGGAGCGATGGGTAACGATGCTTCGAGGGTGCCTGTTGATGTGTGCAGAAGGTCCCTAGTTCGCGCCCGGGTATGGGCGAGGGGACGGTTTAAAATTTGTACTGTTACATTGATGCTGTTGACCCGGATTACTGGTTGCTGCGGAAAAAGGAGGAAGGTCAAAAGGGGGGTGAGTGTAACGGATGTGAAACGGCTAGCTTAGTTAGCGTGGGCGCTAAATAGCGTTTCAATCAGTGACGTCACTTGCTCTGAGACCTTGAAGTAGTAGTTCCCCTTGCTCTGCAAGGGCCGCGGCTTTTGTGGAGTGATGGGTAACGATGCTTCGAGGGTGACTGTTGATGTGTGCAGAAGGTCCCTGGTTCGCGCCCGGGTATGGGCGAGGGGACGGTTTAAAATTATACTGTTACATAAGGAAGTGGTCCAGAACTAAGGAAGTGTTCCAGAAATAAGAAAGTGGTCAAGAAGTAAGGAAGTGGTCCAGAAGTAAGGAAGTGGTCCAGAACTAAGGAAGTGGTCCAGAAGTAAGGAAGTGGTCCAGAACTAAGGAAGTGTTCCAGAAATAAGGAAGTGGTCAAGAAGTAAGGAAGTGGTCCAGAAGTAAGGAAGTGGTCCAGAAGTAAGGAAGTGGTCCAGAAGTAAGGAAGTGGTCCAGAAATAAGGAAGTGGTCCAGAAATAAGGAAGTGGTCCAGAAGTAAGGAAGTGGTCCAGAAGTAAGGAAGTGGTCCAGAACTAAGGAAGTGGTCCAGATTTGGTCTTGTTGATAGCAGTAGGAATAGGCTGGCAACATACAGTTTCACTTTCCAAAGACCAAATCCTGTGAAGTTTTATTGTAAGAAATTCCCATATCTTTCTAATAACGTACATGGCTACATGACATTGAAGATTGATATATTCAAAAAAAATTAACAAAAACATTTCAATAATCATAGGTTATGAGTAAATTATTCTTAACTTAAAAAAAAAAGTCTGAGAGGGTTTTCACTTGGTAAAGCCATATTGTTTCAACTGCAAAAAAAAAAATGATAGAGTTTGTTTTCTGTAAAGAAAAAACATAATTTTGTTAAGCTATCTACCTATGTGTCTAAACCCTTCTCACCAACTGTATCCTAACATGTATACAAGTGTATACGCAAAGAAAAGACAAGGAGAAATATGATGAAGCCATTGTAATGATGATGTCTGTGTACTACTACTTGTACTGTGTGTTTATACTATGTGTGTGTGTGTTTCTATCGTGACGTGACACCATGTTGTTGATTCATATAGACCCTGTTTATAAGTGTCTCTGAATCTCATGTGCACAAACTCTAACTAGACTGTAATAGTTGTGCCATATGCCCGCTTAAAAAAAATACTTAACACATTCCTTTCACATCTCCAGCATACAAAACTAAAGGGACATAGGAGGGAAATTACACCAAATACTACAATACAAAAGATGGCCTATGGCCAGTAGTCTCCCGGCAAAAGACTCTGTTTACTAAATCCAGAAGTTTGGGCTGTTGTAGATTCTCAGCTCTGTGGATGGCCTGTGTCAACCACATACAGTTTGTTGATGACAAATAGACTGAATTATATCGATATAATTATATCGATATATCCGATATCTGAATTATATGTCGTATGAGAACATGTGTCTGTGTATCTATCTATCTCCATCATGTACTTTCATTCAGCTCCTAAATAATGTCCAAAGATTTAAAAAATAATTTTTGAACTCAGTCCATAAATGTATATCTAATGCTGTAAAATGTATTCCTATAACACGTGGCCCTATAACACCCTACTCCTAGAACACCCTACTCCTATAACACCCTACTCCTATAACACCTGGCCCTATAACACCCTACTCCTATAACACCCTACTCCTATAACACCCTACTCCTATAACACCTACTCCTATAACACCCTACTCCTATAACACCCTACTCCTATAACACCTACTCCTATAACACCCTACTCCTATAACACCCTACTCCTATAACACCCTACTCCTATAACACCTACTCCTATAACACCCTACTCCTATAACACCTGGCCCTAGAACACCCTACTCCTATAACACCTACTCCTATAACACCCTACTCCTATAACACCTACTCCTATAACACCCTACTCCTATAACACCTGGCCCTAGAACACCCTACTCCTATAACACCTACTCCTATAACTCCCTACTCCTATAACACCTACTCCTATAACACCCTACTCCTATAACACCTGGCCCTAGAACACCCTACTCCTATAACACCTGGCCCTAGAACACCCTACTCCTATAACACCTGGCCCTAGAACACCCTACTCCTATAACACCTGGCCCTAGAACACCCTACTCCTATAACACCTGGCCCTAGAACACCCTACTCCTATAACACCTGGCCCTAAAACACCCTACTCCTATAACACCTACTCCTATAACACCCTACTCCTATAATACCTGGCCCTATAACACCTGGCCCTAGAACACCCTACTCCTATAACACCCTACTCCTATAACACCTACTCCTATAACACCCTACTCTTATAACACCTACTCCTATAACACCCTACTCCTATAACACCTGGCCCTAGAACACCCTACTCCTATAACACCTACTCCTATAACACCCTACTCCTATAACACCTGGCCCTATAACACCTGGCCCTATAACACCTGGCCCTAGAACACCCTACTCCTATAACACCTGGCCCTATAACACCCTACTCCTATAACACCCTACTCCTATAACACCTGGCCCTATAACACCTGGCCCTATAACACGTGGCCCTAGAACACCCTACTCCTATAACACCTGGCCCTATAACACCCTACTCCTATAACACCTGGCCCTATAACACCCTACTCCTATAACACCCTACTCCTATAATACCTGGCCCTATAACACCTGGCCCTATAACACCCTACTCCTATAACACCTGGCCCTATAACACCTGGCCCTATAACATCTGGCCCTATAACACGTGGCCCTATAACATCTGGCCCTATAACACCCTACTCCTATAACACCTGGCCCTATAACACCTGGCCCTATAACACGTGGCCCTAGAACACCCTACTCCTATAACACCCTACTCCTATAATACCTGGCCCTATAACACCTGGCCCTATAACACCCTACTCCTATAACACCTACTCCTATAACACCCTACTCCTATAATACCTGGCCCTATAACACCTGGCCCTATAACACCCTACTCCTATAACACCTACTCCTATAACACCCTACTCCTATAATACCTGGCCCTATAACACGTGGCCCTAGAACACCCTACTCCTATAACATCTACTCCTATAACACCCTACTCCTATAACACCCTACTCCTATAATACCTGGCCCTATAACACCTGGTCCTATAACACCCTACTCCTATAACACCTACTCCTATAACACCCTACTCCTATAATACCTGGCCCTATAACACGTGGCCCTAGAACACCCTACTCCTATAACACCTACTCCTATAACACCCTACTCCTATAACACCCTACTCCTATAATACCTGGCCCTATAACACCTGGCCCTAGAACATCCTACTCCTATAACATCCTACTCCTATAACACCTACTCCTATAACACCCTACTCCTATAACACCTGGCCCTATAACACCCTACTCCTATAACACCTGGCCCTATAACACCCTACTCCTATAACACCCTACTCCTATAATACCTGGCCCTATAACACCTGGCCCTATAACACCCTACTCCTATAACACCTGGCCCTATAACACCTGGCCCTATAACACCCTACTCCTATAACACCTGGCCCTATAACACCCTACTCCTACAATACCTGGCCCTATAACACCTGGCCCTATAACACCTGGCCCTAAAACACCTGGCCCTATAACACCCTACTCCTATAACACCTGGCCCTATAACACCTGGCCCTATAACACCCTACTCCTATAACACCTGGCCCTATAACACCCTACTCCTACAATACCTGGCCCTATAACACCTGGCCCTATAACACCTGGCCCTAAAACACCTGGCCCTATAACATCCTACTCTTATAATACCTGGCCCTATAACACCTGGCCCTATAACACCCTACTCCTATAACACCTACTCCTATAACACCCTACTCCTATAACACCTGGCCCTGTAACACCCTACTCCTATAATACCTGGCCCTATAACACTTGGCCCTATAACACCTGGCCCTATAACACCTGGCCCCATAACATCCTACTCCTATAACACCTGGCCCTATAACACCTGGCCCTATAACATCCTACTCCTATAACACCTGGCCCTATAACACCTGGTTCTATACCACCTGGCCCTATAACACCTGGTTCTATAACACCTGGCCCTATAACACCCTACTCCTATAACATCATACTGCTATAATACCTGGCCCTATAACACCTGGCCCTATAACACCTGGCCCTATAACACCTGGCCCTATAACACCTGGCCCTATAACACCTGGCGCTATAACATCCTACTCCTATAACATCATACTGCTATAATACCTGGCCCAATAACATCTGGCCCTATAACATCATACTGCTATAATACCTGGCCCTATAACACCTGGCCCTATAATACCTGGCCATATAACACCTGGCGCTATAACACCTGGCCCTATAACACCTGGCGCTATAACATCCTACTCCTATAACATCATACTGCTATAATACCTGGCCCAATAACATCTGGCCCTATAACATCATACTGCTATAATACCTGGCCCTATAACACCTGGCCCTATAATACCTGGCCATATAACACCTGGTGCTATAACACCTGGCCCTATAACACCTGGCGCTATAACATCCTACTCCTATAACATCATACTGCTATAATACCTGGCCCAATAACATCTGGCCCTATAACATCATACTGCTATAATACCTGGCCCTATAACACCTGGCCCTATAACATCTGGCCCTATAACATCCTACTCCTATAACATCATACTACTATAATACCTGGCCCTATAACACCTGGCCCTATAACACCTGGCCCTATAACATCCTACTCCTATGATACCTGGCCCTATAACACCTGGCCCTATAACACCTGGCCCTATAACACCTGGCCCTATAACATCCTCCTCCTATAACACCTGGCCCTATAACATCCTACTCCTATAACATCATACTGCTGTAACATCCCCAGATGCTATTAATTTTTGCTTGCTCAACCAGACCTGCTTTTATGTGATGATGTGATTTATTTCATGACAAACATGTTTTACAAAGGGCGGCTTCAACCCTACCTTTATCTTTATGTAATTACAGTTGAAGTCAGAAGTTTACATAAACTCAGTTTTTCACAATTCCTGACATTTAATCCTAGTAAAAAAATCCTTGTTTTAGGTCAGTTAGGATCACCACTTTATTTTAAGAATGTGAAATGTCAGAATAATCATAGAGAGAATTATTTATTTCAGCTTTTATTTCTTTCATCACATTTCCAGTGGATCAGAAGTTTACATACTCCATTAGTATTTGGTAGCATTGCCTTTAAATTGTTTAACTTCCACAAGCTTCCCACAATAAGTTGGGTGAATTTTGGCCCATTCCTCCTGACAGAGCTGGTGTAACTGAGTCAGGTTTGTAGGCCTCCTTGATCGCATACGCTTTTTCAGTTCCGCCCACAAACTTTCTATGGTATTGAGGTCAGGGCTTTGTGATGGCCACTCCAATAGCTTGACTTTGTCTGTCCTTACGCCATTTTGCCACAACTTTGAA
>NC_048578.1:35908271-35983271 GCF_013265735.2 Oncorhynchus mykiss
TGCTACTGGTAGCCTAGCAATACCTCGCTCGTCCCTCAACTTGAGATAATCAATGAGAGTGGGGGTAGCACTGAGCTAGCCTACAACGTCACTTCCTGGAGTAGCTTAATCTGTGCATGTTATGTCTACATAAATCTATGACTTCCTTGGCTTCAAATGCACTATTGAGTCCATTCATATATAGGTAATTGTGACAAACAGACAGGTGAGACACTCAATGGACCGTGGCTGAGTGGGCTGGAGCAGTTCTCCTCCACACTGACACGCATGAGTTCCCAGCAGTGAGGACCGCACACTCACCAACACACACACACACACACACACACAGCAAAAATGTTGTTGGGTTTGTATACGTCTTGACATGGTTGGGTCTGTACTAGGTTTCTGTATGTTCTCACCTGTACGTTCTCAATCTTGGACTTGGCGAGCAGCAGCTTCTTATCGTAGTCCCGCTGCCTCTGTTCTCGCTCTGCCTCCAGCTCCTGCACGGCCTTCTGGGAGTCCGCCAGCCGCTGACGCAGGTCTGTGATCTGATGTTTTTTTCAAACAGTTTTAAAACAGGGGGTATTGGTGTCTTTTTTTATATAGAGATGATTGGAGTAGCAGAGAAAGTAACTGTGTTGGAGCAGGTCTATGCAGTTACACAGGGCTGTGTTAGTGTATAGACCCACAGACACGGCCAAATGGCGAAACTATATGTTGAGCGGTTTGGGGGTTAGATTCTACGGTAATTTTCCCTCAATTTTTTGTTGTTGTTGTCACTGAGCAAATTTCTGGTCTACTAAGTGCAATCTTGAACGCTGTAAAAATTCTGTGCAACTTCCAGGGCCGCGTTTACTGTGAACACTAAGGCTGTACCTGCTTTAAGTTAGTTATAACTAGTGTTGCATGGTATACTGGTACCACGGTAATATCACAGTACCAAAACGTCATGATACCAAACATTTTAGAATACCGTAGTACCGTTTCATATGATACTACTAACTTTTTCCAGCCTTACCGATCTAAAAGAACCTGCTGTCCCTTGTTTTAATAAAGTCAGTTGATTTGAAGCAACAGCCTCTTGTATGCGCCGTTCCAATAATAACCAATTCCCTTTCATGCTCATGACATGTGTGCCAGCTGTACTCAATTGAATTTACCAGGTGGACTTGAAGTTGTAGAAACATCTCAAGGATGATCAATGGAAAAAAAAGATGCACCTGAGCTCAATTTCGAGTTTCGATTTCGAGTTTCGATTTCTGTTTATACATTTGCCCCCCCCCCCCAAAAAAAAAAACCCTGTTTTTGCTTTGTCATTATGGGATAGCGTGTGTAGATTCAAAAACAAACAATTTAATAATAAGTCAAGGGGTCTGAAAACTTTACGAATTATGTGTAAACACTGCATAGTAAACAAGACTGTACCTCAGGTTACTAATGTCATTTCCATCAAGTTACTATGAGTGTTTTCAGATAATCTCTTCTGTATTCCGTGTGTGTGTGTGTGTGTGTGTGTGAGATAACAAACCTTCTGTTCAAACTGTGACTTCATCGAGTTCCACTGGACATCCCACTGCTTGTTCACTTCCAGTACCTGTTATCATCATCATCATCATCACCACCACAACAACGGAAATATGACTGAAACCAATACGTCATTTATACATTTTTCACAGGCTTCCCAACAACTAAACAGGGCACCTAAGCAAGGGTGCGTTTCAAAATGGCACCTTATTTCCTATATAGTGCACTACTATGTATGAACCCTGGTGAAAAGTAGTGCACTATAAAGAGAATAGGGTGTCATTTGATCTGCATCCAGAAAATGGTTTTTTTCTTCTCAAAGACCTTTCCATGTGGAAAGAGGACAGCTGATGTAATGTTGAGAGGGACTCACATCTTTCCTCTGCTTCTCTAGAAGCTTGATCTTCTTCTCGTATGCCTCTGGGTCACAGGGCTTGGCCGGGGCTTTCTCCTTCTCTGTGGTATTCCCATTCTGCTGTAGGACAGGGATATAAAACATGACGATTTTTAAAAAGGAATAATGCACTCAAACTATTTTTGGTTTGTCCCTTGTTGATACATTCCCAAAATGTTTTTAATTTTATCTTTTCATGTCAGCAATCACATTGTCAAGAGACGGCCCAGTACATCCCCGGGGCCAAGCTTCCTGCCATCCAGGACCTCTATACCAGGCGGTGTCAGAGGAAGGCCCCAAAAAAATTGTCAAAGACTCCAGCCACAAATCAAAATCAAATCAAATGTATTTTTATAGCCCTTCATACATCAGCTGATATCTCAAAGTGCTGTACAGAAACCCAGCCTAAAACCCCAAACAGCAAGCAATGCAGGTGTAGAAGCACGGTGGCTAGGAAAAACTCCCTAGAAAGGCCAAAACCTAGGAAGAAACCTAGAGAGGAACCAGGCTATGTGGGGTGGCCAGTCCTCTTCTGGCTGTGCCGGGTGGAGATTATAACAGAACATGGTCAAGATGTTCAAATGTTCATAAATGACCAACATGGTCGAATAATAATAAGGCAGAATAGTTGAAACTGGAGCAGCAGCACAGTCAGGTGGACTGGGGACAGCAAGGAGTCATCATGTCAGGTATTCCTGGGGCATGGTCCTAGGGCTCAGGTCCTCCGAGAGAGAGACTGTTCTCTCTGCTACCGTAAGGCAAGCGGTACCGGAGCGCCAAGTCTAGGTCCAAGAGGCTTCTAAACAGCTTCTCCCCCCAAGACATAAGACCCCTGAACACCTAATCAAATGGCTACCCAGACTATTTGCATTGCCTCCGCCCCACCCACTCTCTTTTACACTGCTGCTACTCTTATTATCTGTGCATACACTTTAATAACTACCTATACTACCCCGAAACATCATTCACAGAGCCCACTCTGCAACAGGACAGGGCTATGAAACATCATTCACAGAGCCCACTCTGCAACAGGACAGGGCTATGAAACATCATTCACAGAGCCCACACTGCAACAGGACAGGGCTATTGCTCTTAAATTCCGTGCACTACTACTACAGATCACCATTTATACATGTTGTGAATAAAACAAAAAAAAACATATAGATCTTTTTTTTAATTAAAACATTTGCAAGAAAGACCTGGGAAGTCGCTCACAGACATTCTACACGGACCAATGAGACAATATGAGAAATATCACACACCAACAGTACAGTAGTACTACAACGTGATATGAAAATGGGGAAGTCAGTCACATCCTCCTACTGTACAGTACGTGAGGATGAAGTAAACACGTTAACTACTCCACTACTGTGATGCCTGGCAATGGTCTGACTCATACTGACAACACCCAATATGGAAATTACAGGATTTAAATCTACAGTATTTACTGTAACAACACACATCCTGAAATGATGCTGTGGCTTCCTAGACATCTATGCTGATCCATTTCCCCCTCTCTCTCTCTCTCTCTCTCTCTCTCTCTCTCCCAGCTTTTAATCCTCTGAACCAGACAGGTGCCCTTCCATCCATTCTGCCACAGGATTTCCATACCTTCTGTGGTGTGCTGACCTCCATCTTGGATCTAACGCTGGCAGTTTCCTCTTTCACCACATCTTCTTTGGCTTCTGGCTGCCCCTCGCTCTCTGCCGCGGTCTCTCCTGCTCCCGAGAGCGTTACCAGCTCTTTCAGCTTCAGGTTCTCCTGTCTGCAGTGACCAGACAGTGAAAACAGGGTTAGTGTTACTGGGCAGTTACAGAGAGAGACATCTAGAATATCTATCCCAGTGTCTAGTAGAGTAATGTGCAGCTTGGCAGAGCCCCAGGACATCCTCTGGGAAGACCCCACAGAGGTAGGGAGAATATTAGGGCAATTCCTGAATCATCAAAAACGATAGACTTTGACCAACTGTCACTTCACTTGAAGCTCTGTAGTCGCTGGACAGAGAATCACCGTTAAAAAGAAAAAGCCCACTCACTGTTTACCGAATACCAAGTGCTTATTGCCTTTATTTAAACTCAAACAAAGTCCTAAACTTCACGTGGGAGCAGAAAACAGCAAAGTCAACATTCATGTTTAAATTCACAATAATAAACTCAAACGCCTCCTCTCCCCCTGGGGAGCAAGAAGTCCAACTGAATCCACAGAAAATACAACTCACCTCAGTAGTTCCAAGTCTCCGTTTCTGTACTGAAGGTCTTCCTCCATCTTCTTTCTCAGCTCGCTGTTCTCTTGTCTGAGCTGCTCACAAAGGGTCTAGACAAACAGAGGGACACGCATTAGTGAGACAGTACTCTCCGCCTGTACCATGTCACACACCGTTCCCCCTGACCGAGGCAGTCCTGTTCGGTTCCTGCACTTCCTTCCCCATCAGATTATATCATATCCACCATCCTCATCGTGGGCACATCAATGGTGAGAGACTTTGGCCTCCCTTTTCCCCACTGTTCCAGCCAATTTCTTTAATATTGGCACCATAGTCACTCACTCTCTGCCCCGATGTCGCGCTACAGAAGGGGTTCGGACCGTTACAGCCCCGATGTCGCGCTTCAGAAGGGGTTCGGACCGTTACAGCCCCGATGTCACGCTATAGAAGGGGTTCGGACCGTTACAGCCCCGATGTCGCGCTACAGAAGGGGTTCGCCCCGTAACAGCCCCGATGTCGCGCTACAGAAGCGGTTCGGACCGCTACAGCCCCGATGCCGTGCTATAGAAAGGGGTTCGAACCGTTACAGCCCCGATGTCGTGCTATAGAAGGGGTTCGAACCGTTACAGCCCCGATGTCGTGCTATAGAAGGGGTTCGGACAGGAATGTCTCATTTGTGACCATAACCGCAGTGGTTCAAGGATTACCTCAAACACAGCGAACTGCTTAAGAGACTGACGGTGTGAGTTTGGTAGCGTTCCAGTCCTCCCGGTCATAATAAGCAGCAGAGGACATGGAAATCCTATTACAGCGCCGTCTGAAAGTATTCTGACCCCTTGACTTTTTCCACGTTGTACATGGTGGTGGCAGCATCGTCCTGTGGGGATGTTTTTCAGCGGGAGGGACAGGCAGACTTAAGCTTGGCACACCTGTATTTGAGAAGTTTCTCCCATTCTTCTCTGCAGATCCTCAAGCTCTGCCACGTTGGATGGGGAGCGTCGCTGCACAGCAATTTTCAGGTCTCTCCAGAGATGTTCGATCGGGTACAAGTCCGGGGTCTGGATGGTCCACTCATAGACATTCAGAGACTTGTCCTGTAGCGACTCCTGCATTGTCTTGGCTGTGTGCTTAGGGTCGTTGTCCTGTTGGAAGGTGAACCTTCTCCCCAGTCTGAGCTCTGGCGCAAGTTTTTAATCAAGCATCTCTGTACTTTTCTCCGTACATCTTTCCCTCGATCCTAACTAGTCTCCTAGTCCCTGCTGCTGAGAAACATCCGCACGGCATGATGCTGCCACCACCATGCCTCACCGTAGGGATACTGCCACCACCATGCTTCACCGTAGGGATGGTGCCAAGTTTCCTCCAGATGTGACGCTTGGCATTCAGGCCAAAGACCTTGGTTTCATCAGACCAGATCAGCACTTAGATGTAAATGTAGGGCGAATGTCAGTTGCATGCATGTCAAGCTCTCCGGGCTCAAAGTTGAGGAGAGATAGCCTGCATCACTGTTGGTCTTGGAACCAAACTGTCCGTTCAAGCAGTTGGTACACTGTTCCAGACACTCATCAGTACCAAGCCATGCAGCCAGATGGTCCTGTACAGAGGCTGGGAAACGCAGTGTTAAATAGAGCCATGACGACATGGAACTCTGCCACTCCAGGTAACTCAAGTTAGCATTGAAACCAGATTAAAAGAACACTTCACTGCACGACAGGGACTGTCACGTGACATTTAAAAATATATATGTATTGTATTTTTAATTATATTGTGCATATTCTGTATTTTATTTGGAGGTGTTGTGTTTACTATTTGGACCCCAGGAAGACTATGGTTTTGCAACATAATTTAGTTCAGCATCGGGAATGACAAACACACAATTGTTGTTCGCTATACAGGTGACATGCTGAATTTCTACTTTTCAAAATATACCTGTGTGGACACAACCTGTTAACTTCTCTGCCTGCCTAGCCATTTGTCTACCTGCCTGGCTTTCTCCCAAGCTGCTCCTCTCCCCTGTCAGTTACCTGTAGGAGGGAGGTCCTCTGCTCGTTCTTCTGGACCTTGGAGGAGAGGTGGTGGAACTCGACAGCCATGCGTCCCAGGTGGGCTAGGAGCTGGTTGGGGTTGGACGCCTCAGCAAAGATACTGAAGGAGCTCTCTAGACGCTGTAGCTGGCTGGTTAACTCCTGGTTCTCCTGAGGAAGCTGTCCTGTTCCTGCACCAGCCTGGAGATCAAATTAAACTTTATTTATATAGCACCTCCAAAACAATACATTTCTAGACAAATATGAAATTAAGATAAACAATAGTAAAACAATAGTAAAACAACAGAGGACCTGAGACCGACACCTAGAAGACTCAGTCAGGACTGTCAGAGCCTCTGTACCATCATACTGACAGGACTGTCAGAGCCTCTGTACCACCATGCTGACAGAACAGAACAGGACTGTCAGAGCCTCTGTACCACCATACTGACAGGACAGAACAGAACAGGACTGTCAGAGCCTCTGTACCACCATACTGACAGGACTGTCAGAGCCTCTGTACCATCATGCTGACAGGACAGAACAGAACTGTCAGAGTCTCTGTACCACCATACTGACTGGCTACTAATCAAGTCATGTCAAAACACAACAGATTTCTCTCTCCAGTTTTGTGGATACTGGATGTATAAAAATAAGGAAAAGTCCTATCTGAATCATACAGCCTGTAGATAGTCAGTCTCAGTCCCACTGTGTCCTATTGACTGGTCATGTAAGTTATGCTCCCTATCCTATAATGCAAAACTCCATTAAGATTGAGTCAGAGGTGGGGAAACATTTAAAAAGCTCAGTGTAGGGGGCTACCGAGTGGGGCAGAAGTCTAAGGCACTGCATTGCATGCAGTAGTGCTAGAGGTGTTACTACGGTCCTGGGTTCATATCCCGGGCTGTGCCACAACCGACCGCGGTAGGGAGTCCCATAGGACGGCGCACAATTGGCCCAGCGTCGTCCGGGTTAGGGGAGGGTTTGGCCCAGCGTCGTTCGGGTTAGGGGAGGGTTTGGCCGGGGGGGCTTTACTTGGCTCATCGCACTCTAGCGACTCCTTGTGGCGGGTTCCTTCGGGCTGACCCCTGATGCCAGTTGAACGGTGTTTTCCTCCGACACATTGGTGCGGCTGGCTTCCGGGTTAAGCTGGCGGGTGTTAAGGAGCGCGGTTTGGCAGGTCATGTTTCGAAGGACGTATGGACTCCACCTTCACCTCTCCCGAGCCCGTTGGTGAGTTACAGCGATGACACAAGATTGAACAATTTGGTAGAAAGGGGGGGGGGGGGGGGATAAAATACAAAATAAATAAATGAAATAAGAAAAGCTCAGTGTATAGCCTTGAAGAAATAGTTTTCCTATCCTTGAGGAAATACGTCCTAGTTTCCTATCCTTTGGGTGATGAGGCATGTCAGTGACGGTCATATGCCATGTGACTCTATACCACATCTGTCCAGAATATCCTGTGACTGATATTCTTCCCTGTCAAGCATTCCCTAACAGCAGGTGTGTGTGTGTAGTCAGTAATAATCGTGGACATTCCCTGTGCTGACGACTCATGTTGAGCTCCCAGTATTGAGTTAGTTAGCGGTTGACTCACAACAAAAAGAGACAGAAGTTCCTGATATGGGAGAAATGACCAGAGAGAACAGAGAACTAAGGAAATGAAACTCGAGGAGCTGCTTTCAAGCTCTTACATTCATCACCAGGTATGTTTTAACTGTTTCGACAAGACGTTATGACATATACACACACCAAATACAGTGCATTTGGAAAGTACTCAGACCCCTTGGGTTTTTTCCACATTGTTAGGTTACAGCCTTATTCCTCAAATCAATCTACACACAATATCCCATAATGACAAAGCAAAAACACTATTGTAGAAATGTTTGCTAATTTATAAAGCAATTAAACTGAAATATCACATTTACTTAAGTATTCAGACTCTTTCTTCCGGTACTTTGTTGAAGCACCTTTGGCAGCTATTACAGCCTCGAGTCTTCTTGAGTATGACGCTACAAGCTTGGCACACCTGTATTTTGGGAGTTTCTCCCATTCTTCTCTGCAGATCCTCTCAAGCTCTGTCAGGTTGGATGGGGAGCGTCGCTGCAAAGCTATTTTCAGAGATGTTCGATCAGGTTTAAGTCTGGGCTCTGGCTGGGCCACTCAAAGACATTCAGAGACTTGTCCAGAAGCCACTTCAGTGTTGTCTTGGCTGTGTGCTTAGGGTCATTGTCCTGTTGGAAGACGAACCTTCGCCCGCAGTCTAAGGTCCAGAGCAGGTTTTCATCAAGTAGCTTTTCAGACAAGGAGAATGTTGTTTCTCTGACGAGTGCCTTCAGTCCGGCCACTCTACCACAAAGGTCTGATTGGTGGAGTGCTCCACCAATCAGACCTTTGTGGTAGAGTGCTGCAGAGATGTGCCTTTCCAAATCATGTCCAATGAATTGAATTTCCCACAGGTGGACTCCAATCAAGTTGTAGAAACATCTCAAGGATGATCAATGGAAACAGGATGCACCTGTGCTCAATTTTGAGTCTCATCGCAAAGGGTCTGAATAATTATGTAAATAACATATGTTTATTTTTTTAAATAAATTTACAAAAATGTCTAAAATCCTGTTTTCGCTTTGTCATTAGGTGGTAGTGTGTGTAGATTGCTGAGGATTTTTATTTATTTCATCTATTTTAGAATAAGTCTGTAACCGAAGGCACTGAATATACACATTTTACAATCTTGCTGAATGTGATCCTTCTAGACACAAACAGATGCATTGAGTGGTTCTGAATGTAGGCTACACACACACACACACACCTTTATGGATGAAACTGAATCTATTACATAAAGAACCTGGATCGTTTCCAAACATCCCATTTGAGCCCCGTTATTGTTAGCTAGCCCCGTGTGAAAAATGGTACTTACCGTCTGGGTATCAGAGGTCTTCTCCATATTCACCACCTCAAACTCTGACAGACCTTCCTAGAAGCACCAAACAGGACAATGACAAACTGTAAATAGATCCAGACTGAACTTCTGGATGGCATTTTTAATGTATCTGCGTCCAGTGAGAAGGATAGTTAGAGGTAGTTTGGCAAGCCAATGCTAACTAGCATTAGCGCAACGGCACTGGAAGTCTATGAGAACAGCTAGCATGCTGCGCTAACGCTAGTTAGAAACTTCCTTCAAACTACACGTAGAGACATAAAAATGTTATCCACGAGTTCGCCTGACTCCAGGTAAGTAGAAAAAGGGCTTCATGGCAACAAAAAAAACAACTAACCCTTTAACACTAGAACAGATAAAGCAGTCATTTTGACTGCTCGTGAATTTGATTTTTGTCTCTGCCATTTTGTAAGTCATGCCCCACTCTGTCCTTGATTTTTCCTAAATAAGTCTATAAACACACTGTCGGTGTTAGAATCGTAATATCACAAACAAAACGAGAGTTATAAGCAGTTCCAGGAGGGCATGTCATTTTTTTTATGGTTTTCCCCCTACTTCTCCCAACAGTTTAATTTTTTTTATTTCACCTTTATTTAACCAGGTAGGCTAGTTGAGAACAAGTTCTCATTTACAACTGCGACCTGGCCAAGATAAAGCATAGCAGTGTCAACAGACAACAACACAGAGTTACACATGGAGTAAACAATAAACAAGTCAATAACACAGTAGAAAAAAAGAGAGTCTATATACATTGTGTGCAAAAGGCATGAGGAGGTAGGCGAATAATTACAATTTTGCAGATTAACACTGGAGTGATAAATGATCAAAAGGTCGTGTGCAGGTAGAGATACTGGTGTGCAAAAAAGCAGAAAAGTAAATAAATAAAAACAGTATGGGGATGAGGTAGGTAGATTGTGTGGGCTATTTACAGATGGACTATGTACAGCTGCAGCGATCGGTTAGCTGCTCAGATAGCTGATGTTTAAAGTTAGTGAGGGAAATGTAAGTCTCCAACTTCAGCAATTTTTGCAATTCGTTCCAGTCACAGGCAGCAGAGAACTGGAAGAAAAGGCAGCCAAATGAGGTGTTGGCTTTAAGGATGATCAGTGAGATACACCTGCTGGAGCGCGTGCTACGGGTGGGTGTTGCCATCGTGACCAGTGAACTGAGATAAGGCGGAGCTTTACCTTGCATGGACTTGTAGATGACCTGGAGCCAGTGGGTCTGGCGACGAATATGTAGCGAGGGCCTGCCGACAAATATGTAGCGAGGGCCAGCCGACTAGAGCATACAGGTCGCAGTGGTGGGTGGTATAAGGTGCTTTAGTAACAAAACGGATGGCACTGTGATAAACTGCATCCAGTTTGCTGAGTAGAGTATTGGAAGCTATTTTGTAGATGACATCGCCAAAGTCGAGGATCGGTAGGATAGTCAGTTTTACTAGGGTAAGTTTGGCGGCATGAGTGAAGGAGGCTTTGTTGCGGAATAGAAAACCGACTCTAGATTTGATTTTAGATTGGAGATGTTTGATATGAGTCTGGAAGGAGAGTTTAGTCTAGCCAGACACCTAGGTACTTATAGATGTCCACATATTCTAGGTCGGAACCATTCAGGGTGGTGATGCTAGTCAGGCGTGCGGGTGCAGGCAGCGAAAGGTTGAAAAGCATGCATTTTGTTTTGCTAAGGTTTAAGAGCAGTTGGAGGCCACGGAAGGAGTGTTGTATGGCATTGAAGCTCATTTGGAGGTTAGATAGCAGTGTCCAAGGAAGGGCCAGAAGTATACAGAATGGTGTCGTCTGCGTAGAGGTGGGTCTCCCGACAGTAAACAGGGCCTGCTCTGCTACTTCTCCCGACAGTAAACAGGGTCTGCTACTTCTCCCGACAGTAAACAGGGCTACTTCTCCCGACAGTAAACAGGGTCTGCTCCGCTACTTCTCCCGACAGTAAACAGGGCCTGCTCTGCTACTTCTCCCGACAGTAAACAGGGCCTGCTCTGCTACTTCTCCCGACAGTAAACAGGGTCTGCTCTGCTACTTCTCCCGACAGTAAACAGGGCCTGCTCTGCTACTTCTCCCGACAGTAAACAGGGCCTGCTCTGCTACTTCTCCCGACAGTAAACAGGGCCTGCTCCGCTACTTCTCCCGACAGTAAACAGGGCCTGCTCTGCTACTTCTCCCGACAGTAAACAGGGCCTGCTCCGCTACTTCTCCCGACAGTAAACAGGGCCTGCTCTGCTACTTCTCCCGACAGTAAACAGGGCCTGCTCCGCTACTTCTCCCGACAGTAAATAGGGCCTGCTCCATTACTTCTCTCGACAGTAAACAGGGTCTGCTCTGCTACTTCTCCCGACAGTAAACAGGGCCTGCTCTGCTACTTCTCCCGACAGTAAACAGGGCCTGCTCTGCTACTTCTCCCGACAGTAAACAGGGTCTGCTCCGCTACTTCTCCCGACAGTAAACAGGGTCTGCTCTGCTACTTCTCCCGACAGTAAACAGGGCTTGCTCCGCTACTTCTCCCGACAGTAAACAGGGTCTGCTCTGCTACTTCTCCCGACAGTAAACAGGGTCTGCTCTGCTACTTCTCCCGACAGTAAACAGGGCTACTTCTCCCGACAGTAAACAGGGCCTGCTCCGCTACTTCTCCCGACAGTAAATAGGGCCTGCTCCATTACTTCTCCCGACAGTAAACAGGGTCTGCTCTGCTACTTCTCCCGACAGTAAACAGGGCCTGCTCTGCTACTTCTCCCGACAGTAAACAGGGTCTGCTCTGCTACTTCTCCCGACAGTAAACAGGGTCTGCTCTGCTACTTCTCCCGACAGTAAACAGGGCTTGCTCCGCTACTTCTCCCGACAGTAAACAGGGCCTGCTCCGCTACTTCTCCCGACAGTAAACAGGGTCTGCTCTGCTACTTCTCCCGACAGTAAACAGGGTCTGCTCTGCTACTTCTCCCGACAGTAAACAGGGCTACTTCTCCCGACAGTAAACAGGGTCTGCTCCGCTACGTCTCCCGACAGTAAACAGGGTCTGCTCTGCTACTTCTCCCGACAGTAAACAGGGCTTGCTCCGCTACTTCTCCCGACAGTAAACAGGGCCTGCTCCGCTACTTCTCCCGACAGTAAACAGGGCCTGCTCCGCTACTTCTCCCAACAGTAAACAGGGTCTGCTCTGCTACTTCTCCCGACAGTAAACAGGGCTTGCTCCGCTACTTCTCCCGACAGTAAACAGGGCCTGCTCCGCTACTTCTCCCGACAGTAAACAGGGCCTGCTCCGCTACTTCTCCCAACAGTAAACAGGGTCTGCTCTGCTACTTCTCCCGACAGTAAACAGGGTCTGCTCTGCTACTTCTCCCGACAGTAAACAGGGCTACTTCTCCCGACAGTAAACAGGGTCTGCTCCGCTACTTCTCCCGACAGTAAACAGGGTCTGCTCTGCTACTTCTCCCGACAGTAAACAGGGTCTGCTCTGCTACTTCTCCCAACAGTAAACAGGGTCTGCTCTGCTACTTCTCCCAACAGTAAACAGGGTCTGCTCCGCTACTTCTCCCGACAGTAAACAGGGTCTGCTCTGCTACTTCTCCCGACAGTAAACAGGGCTACTTCTCCCGACAGTAAACAGGGCCTGCTCCGCTACTTCTCCCGACAGTAAATAGGGCCTGCTCCATTACTTCTCCCGACAGTAAACAGGGTCTGCTCTGCTACTTCTCCCGACAGTAAACAGGGCCTGCTCTGCTACTTCTCCCGACAGTAAACAGGGTCTGCTCTGCTACTTCTCCCGACAGTAAACAGGGTCTGCTCTGCTACTTCTCCCGACAGTAAACAGGGCTTGCTCCGCTACTTCTCCCGACAGTAAACAGGGCCTGCTCCGCTACTTCTCCCGACAGTAAACAGGGTCTGCTCTGCTACTTCTCCCGACAGTAAACAGGGTCTGCTCTGCTACTTCTCCCGACAGTAAACAGGGCTACTTCTCCCGACAGTAAACAGGGTCTGCTCCGCTACGTCTCCCGACAGTAAACAGGGTCTGCTCTGCTACTTCTCCCGACAGTAAACAGGGCTTGCTCCGCTACTTCTCCCGACAGTAAACAGGGCCTGCTCCGCTACTTCTCCCGACAGTAAACAGGGCCTGCTCCGCTACTTCTCCCAACAGTAAACAGGGTCTGCTCTGCTACTTCTCCCGACAGTAAACAGGGCTTGCTCCGCTACTTCTCCCGACAGTAAACAGGGCCTGCTCCGCTACTTCTCCCGACAGTAAACAGGGCCTGCTCCGCTACTTCTCCCAACAGTAAACAGGGTCTGCTCCGCTACTTCTCCCGACAGTAAACAGGGCCTGCTCCGCTACTTCTCCCAACAGTAAACAGGGTCTGCTCTGCTACTTCTCCCGACAGTAAACAGGGTCTGCTCTGCTACTTCTCCCAGCAGTAAACAGGGCTACTTCTCCCGACAGTAAACAGTGCTACTTCTCCCAGCAGTTGAAAGTGCAGTGCCCAGATGATAATCACCCCGATAATTGCCTTGAAACTGAATCTAAACTGATTTTACACATATAACAGATGAAACTAATGTAGTATGCTGAGGAAAATGGGTGAGTTGATGAGCGAGGGGTTAACAAACCATGCCTAATTATATATTCATCAATTGTGAATTTAGAACACTGTGAGCCCTTGTTAAATCTCTAAATAGGTATGTACCCTATATCAGTCCACCGAATCCCAGCCGTCTTATCAGTCTGCTCTGGCCTACTGGGAGCAGGCTACAAAGTGTGTGTGTGTAATTGTACATGCTGAACAGCTTTCAATATCTAGGAAAACATCCATATCAGGCCGCAGGTGAGGGAGTGTCAGAGAATGTGGTGATGAGGCTTGTTGGTATCTTAGGTTGGCACCACGGACAATTTCTTAACTTCACTGTCATTGGGCAAAAAAGTTGCTTGCAAAGAAAACAAGTCCGGCTGGCACCATGAACAAAGTGAGACGGGAGCTCCCTCCCTCCCTCTCTCCCTCCCACCCCCTCTCCCTCCCTTCCTGACCTCCCACCCCTCCCTCCCTCTCTCTCTCTGAACATAAAGCACCTGCACAGCCGTTGTACAACGGTGCTGAAGAATGACCAGTCCAACTAACCCCGGCAGTCTAACTAACCCTAACCCCGGCGGTCTAACTAACCCCGGCGGTCTAACTAACCCCGGCGGTCTAACTAACCCCGGCAGTCTAACTAACCCTAACCCCGGCGGTCTAACTAACCCCGGCGGTCTAACTAACCCCGGCGGTCTAACTAACCCCGGCGGTCTAACTAACCCCGGCGGTCTAACTAACCCCGGCGGTCTAACTAACCCCGGCGGTCTAACTAACCCCGGCGGTCTAACTAACCCCGACGGTCTAACTAACCCCGACGGTCTAACTAACCCCGGCGGTCTAACTAACCCCGGCGGTCTAACTAACCCCGGCGGTCTAACTAACCCCGGCAGTGTAACTAACCCTGGTAGTGTAACTGACTCTAACCCTGGCAGTGTAACTAACCCCGGCAGTGTAACTAACCCTGGCGGTCTAACTAACCCCGGCAGTGTAACTGACTCTAACCCCGGAAGTGTAACTAACCCTGGTAGTGTAACTGACTCTAACCCTGGCAGTGTAACTAACCCTGGTAGTGTAACTGACTCTAACCCTGGCAGTGTAACTAACCCTGGCAGTGTAACTAACCCTGGCAGTGTAACTAACCCTGGCAGTGTAACTAACCCTGGCAGTCCAACTAACCCTGGCAGTCCAACTAACCCTGGCAGTCCAACTAACCCTGGCAGTGTAACTAACCCAAACCCCGGCAGTGCAACTAACCCTAACCCCGGCAGTGTAACTAACCCTAACCCCGGCAGTGTAACTAACCCTAACCCCGGCAGTGTAACTAACCCTAACCCCGGCAGTGTAACTAACCCTAACCCCGGCAGTGTAACTAACCCTAACCCCGGCAGTGTAACTAACCCTAACCCCGGCAGTGTAACTAACCCTAACCCCGGCAGTCTAACTAACCCTAACCCCGGCAGTGTAACTAACCCTAACCCCGGCGGTGTAACTAACCCTAACCCCGGCGGTGTAACTAACCCTAACCCCGGCGGTGTAACTAACCCTAACCCCGGCGGTGTAACTAACCCTAACCCCGGCAGTGTAACTAACCCTAACCCCGGCAGTGTAACTAACCCTAACCCCGGCAGTGTAACTAACCCTAACCCCGGCAGTGTAACTAACCCTAACCCCGGCAGTGTAACTAACCCTAACCCCGGCAGTGTAACTAACCCTAACCCCGGCAGTGTAACTAACCCTAACCCCGGCAGTGTAACTAACCCTAACCCCGGCAGTGTAACTAACCCTAACCCTGGCAGTGTAACTAACCCCGGCAGTGTAACTAACCCAAACCCTGGCAGTGTAACTAACCCTAGCAGTGTAACTAACCCAAACCCTGGCAGTGTAACTAACCCAAACCCTGGCAGTGTAACTAACCCAAACCCTGGCAGTGTAACTAACCCTAGCAGTGTAACTAATCCAAACCCTGGCAGTGTAACTAACCCAAACCCTGGCAGTGTAACTAACCCAAACCCTGGCAGTGTAACTAACCCAAACCCTGGCAGTGTAACTAACCCTGGCAGTGTAACTAACCCTGGCAGTGTAACTAACCCTAACCCTGGCAGTCTAACTAACCCTAACCCCGGCAGTCTAACTAACCCTAACCCCGGCAGTCTAACTAACCCTAACCCTGGCAGTGTAACTAACCCCGGCAGTGTAACTAACACTAACCCCGGCAGTGTAACTAACCCCGGCAGTCTAACTAACCCTAACCCCGGCAGTCTAACCAACCCCAACCCCGGCAGTGTAACTAACCCTAACCCCGGCGGTGTAACTAACCCTAACCCTGGCAGTGTAACTAACCCCGGCAGTGTAACTAACCCAAACCCTGGCAGTGTAACTAACCCTAGCAGTGTAATTAACCCAAACCCTGGCAGTGTAACTAACCCAAACCCTGGCAGTGTAACTAACCCAAACCCTGGCAGTGTAACTAACCCTAGCAGTGTAACTAATCCAAACCCTGGCAGTGTAACTAACCCAAACCCTGGCAGTGTAACTAACCCAAACCCTGGCAGTGTAACTAACCCAAACCCTGGCAGTGTAACTAACCCTGGCAGTGTAACTAACCCTAACCCTGGCAGTCTAACTAACCCTAACCCCGGCAGTCTAACTAACCCTAACCCCGGCAGTCTAACTAACCCTAACCCTGGCAGTGTAACTAACCCCGGCAGTGTAACTAACCCAAACCCTGGCAGTGTAACTAACCCTAACCCCGGCAGTCTAACTAACCCTAACCCCGGCAGTCTAACTAACCCTAACCCCGGCAGTCTAACTAACCCTAACCCTGGCAGTGTAACTAACCCCGGCAGTGTAACTAACACTAACCCCGGCAGTGTAACTAACCCCGGCAGTCTAACTAACCCTAACCCCGGCAGTCTAACCAACCCTAACCCCGGCAGTCTAACCAACCCTAACCCCGGCAGTGTAACTAACCCTAACCCCGGCAGTCTAACCAACCCTAACCCCGGCAGTCTAACCAACCCTAACCCCGGCAGACTAACCAACCCTAACCCCGGCAGTCTAACTAACCTTAACCCCGGCAGTCTAACCAACCCTAACCCCGGCAGTCTAACCAACCCTAACCCCGGCAGTCTAACCAACCCTAACCCCGGCAGTCTAACTAACCCTAACCCCGGCAGTCTAACTAACCCTAACCCCGGCAGTCTAACCAACCCTAACCCCGGCAGTCTAACCAACCCTAACCCCGGCAGTCTAACTAACCCCGGCGGTCTAACTAACCCCGGCGGTCTAACTAACCCCGGCGGTCTAACTAACCCCGGCAGTCTAACTAACCCCGACAGTCTAACTAACCCCGGCAGTCTAACTAACCCCGGCAGTGTAAGACAACAGGACACAAAGAGAGAACCAGAGACTATTGCTACTTTCAGTTAGCCTTTGCTGGAAGCCAGAAACCAGTTGGGACAGACCTAAAAGCACCACCTTGACATGTGAATGTTAGGTTTCAGATGTAGGTTACTAAGGCTGTACTTAATGTGCTGGACTGCTCAGCCTGATCAAATAACATCTAGAAAATATGAAGTACTCTAAAGCTATAAAGTAATATCTGTTCACTTACGCTGGGCTGCTCATGATTTAGGGCCTTCCCCGTTGAGAGACACGGCTGACTCTCTCTCTGGTCCACACTGGGCTGGCGGTGAAGCTTCCCCTGACCTGAAACAGTCAGGAGTCACCATTACAGGGTCGTTATATATAGTCGCAGCACTGTTACAGGGTCGTTATATAGTCACACCACTGTTACAGGGTCGTTATATATAGTCGCACCACTGTTACAGGGTCGTTATATATAGTCGCACCACTGTTACAGGGTCGTTATATATAGTCGCACCACTGTTACAGGGTCGTTATATAGTCACACCACTGTTACAGGGTCGTTATATAGTCACACCACTGTTACAGGGTCGTTATATATAGTCACACCACTGTTACAGGGTCGTTATATATAGTCACACCACTGTTACAGGGTCGTTATATATAGTCACACCACTGTTACAGGGTCGTTATATATAGTCACACCACTGTTACAGGGTCGTTATATATAGTCACACCACTGTTACAGGGTCGTTATATATAGTCACACCACTGTTACAGGGTCGTTATATATAGTCACACCACTGTTACAGGGTCGTTATATATAGTCACACCACTGTTACAGGGTCGTTATATATAGTCACACCACTGTTACAGGGTCGTTATATATAGTCACACCACTGTTACAGGGTCGTTATATATAGTCACACCACTGTTATATAGTCACACCACTGTTACAGGGTCGTTATATATAGTCACACCACTGTTACAGGGTCGTTATATATAGTCACACCACTGTTACAGGGTCATTATATATAGTCACACCACTGTTACAGGGTCGTTATATAGTCACACCACTGTTACAGGGTCATTATATATAGTCACACCACTGTTACAGGGTCATTATATATAGTCACACCACTGTTACAGGGTCATTATATATAGTCACACCACTGTTACAGGGTCGTTATATATAGTCACACCACTGTTACAGGGTCATTATATATAGTCACACCACTGTTACAGGGTCATTATATATAGTCACACCACTGTTACAGGGTCGTTATATATAGTCACACCACTGTTACAGGGTCATTATATATAGTCACACCACTGTTACAGGGTCGTTATATATAGTCACACCACTGTTACAGGGTCATTATATATAGTCACACCACTGTTACAGGGTCATTATATATAGTCACACCACTGTTACAGGGTCGTTATATATAGTCACACCACTGTTACAGGGTCGTTATATATAGTCACACCACTGTTACAGGGTCATTATATATAGTCACACCACTGTTACAGGGTCATTATATATAGTCACACCACTGTTACAGGGTCGTTATATATAGTCACACCACTGTTACAGGGTCGTTATATATAGTCACACCACTGTTACAGGGTCATTATATATAGTCACACCACTGTTACAGGGTCGTTATATATAGTCACACCACTGTTACAGGGTCATTATATATAGTCACACCACTGTTACAGGGTCGTTATATATAGTCACACCACTGTTACAGGGTCATTATATATAGTCACACCACTGTTACAGGGTCGTTATATATAGTCACACCACTGTTACAGGGTCGTTATATATAGTCACACCACTGTTACAGGGTCGTTATATATAGTCACACCACTGTTACAGGGTCGTTATATATAGTCACACCACTGTTACAGGGTCGTTATATATAGTCACACCACTGTTACAGGGTCGTTATATATAGTCACACCACTGTTATATAGTCACACCACTGTTACAGGGTCATTATATATAGTCACACCACTGCTACAGGGTCGTTATACAGTTAACTGCCTTGTTCAGGGGCAGAACGACAGATTTTTAACTTGTCAGCTCGGGATGCGATCTAGCAACCTTTCGGTTACTGGCTCAACTCGCTAACCACTAGGCTACCTGCCGTTATATGGTCATTATATAGTGTTAGCAACCGCCTATAGAAACCTCAGGAAAAGCTTGCTGTTACAGGTCCAATGCAGACGTTTTTACCTCAATATTAAATTATTTGGTCAATAAGAAACAAAAAATTGTTCCTGAGCAAAGAGCAATTTCTCAAGAATGAATTTTGCTAGGACTGTCTGGGAGTGGTCTGAGCGGGGAGGGAGAAACTGAAAATGTATTGTTGGCAGAGAGATTATTATTGGTCTAATAACAAATGGACTGCATAGTGATGTCACCATGGAAGGCCAAAACTCCATCCAACTAAAACAGGTTGTAATTTCAGCTGGCCTTGTCAAACAGCCGGCCTTGTCAAACAGCCGGCCTTGTCAAACAGCCGGCCTTGTCAAACAGCCGGCCTTGTCAAACAGCCGGCCTTGTCAAACAGCCGGCAGACTAAAATGGCATTGTCATATTCACAAAATTATTCCAACTCACAGTGTAAATATATAGAAAAACACAGGACAATCACGTTTTTCACTGCACTGGGCCATTGATGATAACGTACTGCTGTAAATAATGAATAATCATGTAAGAAACCCATCTCTGATAGCATACCTTGTGTCTCAGTCTGAACAGGTCCTCCCATACACAGACTGGTAGCGAAGCTGGAGGTAGAAGACTTCAGGGCCTCGTTGTCTCTGACCAGCTCCTCTACACGCTGACGCAACTTAGAAGCCTCCCACTGAGACTCCTCCAACAGGTCTCCTACACACCAAACCATTAGTAACAACCGTATTCACAGCAGTGACAAACTGCTCCTACACACCAGAGACAGCTAGAAACAGCTTGATTTGAAGTAGGCCTAGTCACTTGTTCATTATGAGTTGTGGCATATAGCTGAATATGTTATTCACAGTCTACATGACCTATAATACGTGATGGATAGACAGTAGCTAGTGTTTCTGATGACTAACAACTAAATCATGCCGACCCTGAGAACATTACTCATTACAGAGAAACAGCACACAGCCAAAGAATGGACCACGCCAACACTCACTAGTCCCAAGTCACGACAGAGAAACTCCGTGCAAACATTACAGCACACAGCCAAAGAATGGAATCGGGTCTAACCACATTGTTCCTACAAGGCTATGAGAATGGAATATGTAGCTATAATGTATAGGTCACAACACTAATCTAGACAGATGAGTGTGTGATGAGGGTTGTGGTTGTGTAGGGTATGGTCTCAGGTCTACAGTGGCATTGGTACAACGTCACAAGTACCTACACTAACACAGATATATGGAAAGGGGGGGGGGGGTTGTTGTTGTTTATAGAGCTGTAGTCTTACATGGAATATAATCATTTGAAATTCCCCGAACTAAAATCTTACGTAATGTGGTCAAATGCCTGATTACATTCTGTCCACAAGAGATTAGGATTCTAATAAATAGCTGGTGATCTAGACCAGAGAGGTAGTATATATCAGATTAGGATCCTAATAAATAGCTGGTGATCTAGACCAGAGAGGTAGTATATATCAGATTAGGATCCTAATAAAGAGCTGGTGATCTAGACCAGAGAGGTAGTATATATCAGATTAGGATCCTAATAAAGAGCTGGTGATCTAGACCAGAGGTAGTATATATCAGATTAGGATCCTAATAAAGAGCTGGTGATCTAGACCAGAGAGGTAGTATATATCAGATTAGGATCCTCATAAAGAGCTGGTGATCTAGACCAGAGAGGTAGTATATATCAGATTAGGATCCTAATAAAGAGCTGGTGATCTAGACCAGAGAGGTAGTATATATCAGATTAGGATCCTAATAAAGAGCTGGTGATCTAGACCAGAGAGGTAGTATTATATCAGATTAGGATCCTAATAAAGAGCTGGTGATCTAGACCAGAGAGGTAGTATATATCAGATTAGGATAATAATAGAGAGCTGGTGATCTAGACCAGAGAGGTAGTATATATCAGATTAGGATAATAATAGAGAGCTGGTGATCTAGACCAGAGGTAGTATATATCAGATTAGGATCATAATAAAGAGCTGGTGATCTAGACCAGAGAGGTAGTATATATCAGATTAGGATCCTAATAAAGAGCTGGTGATCTAGACCAGAGAGGTAGTATTATATCACAAAAGCAGGTACGGACCTAAGCTCTTGAGTCCCTTCATCCTCTCTCGGAGCACGCTGTTCTCTTCCAGTAGTAGTCTGTAGCTTCCCCCTCCACCACTGCTGCCCTCCTCCCTGGCCTCTCTGGGCTTAGCCTCACCCCCGCCTGGGTCGTAGATACGATAGGGCCCTTTTCCTTCCATTGCCACTGATTCACTTACCAGGCATGGTGCTGGGAACTGAAGGAACAACAGAACAGAAACATCAATAGGAAAGAACCAATAGAAAAAGAGAGGCAGAGCTGTGTGGGAGGTTTCAGTTAGGGAATGTGTTTTGACTGTGCTCAGTAACTTCTGTGACAGTATGGGGAAATAGGCTAATGTCATGTTTACCGTTTGTTATGGGAGAACCTATACTTCAGTAGCCAGATCCCAGATCTGTTTTTACCATCACATCAACTCCTTGGCATGGCAATGAGTGACAAGGAGTTAACTAACTGATCTGGGACCAGGCTAAGTCAATAGCTATATCACACAAGGCTAAGGGGGAAACTAATAGACATTGAGATGTTTAGCCTGCCATAACAAAATGCATACCACATACATGAGGAAAAGTACTAACCTCATACTGCCTAAGGAGAAGTACTAACCTCATACTACCTAATACAGGAGGAGAAGTACTAACCTTATACAGGGGAAGAAGTTTGGTTATATAACAAGCATTGTGTTGGTTCCCCACCCTAAACCATTTACAGAGTAAAGAGTCTTTAACGCCACCATCAAAAGGGGATTTCTGCAAAAGCTATTGAGACACAATCATTTGAATGTGTAACGTACACACACACCGATGTGTTCAAGTCATTGAGTTGGATGTAACAAGGATGTAACAATGCCACACTGGAGAATGCCCCGCAGAAAAATGACCATGCAATATTTAAACTGAACTTCCAGCCAGACAGATGAGAAACAAAGACATTGTACAGTAACCAGATGATTTGAAAGACCCTTGCTAGTGCAGTTGACATCCGTTGCAAAATATAATAATGAAATGAAAGACAAGACATTATTTTAGAAAACTTCATCATTCCAACCAATTGAAGCTGGATGTTGTCATGAGATGCGATGACATCAACCTCACGTTACAACACCACATCATCATCATCATCATCATCATCATCCAACTCACTCTGGCGTCTTTTCGGCCTCTCTTTCTTTCTTCGTTCATTATTGATTAGAAGAGACGGCTAAAGTGTCCAGTCCAGAAAATATAAAGGTCCCTGATTAGATGACAAGCGAGAACAACATCTGTCGCGGTTCAGTAGTTAGTAGCAACATCCGACTGTTACACTAGTTTAGTTCATGTTAATGACTAGCCATGAAGCTAGCTAACGTTAGTCATCAGTTGCTATATGCTAGGATGTTGGAAAACCGTCAGCTAACAAGTAGGACATCAGACTGTTTAGCAAGCTAACATTATGCTTACTTGAACGATAGCTAATTCATATTATCCGTTAGCTAGCTATCTGTCAAAGTATTTCTTCAAGATAACCTGGCTAACCCGTTAGCTGATTGTCATGCAAATACTAGCTAACATGACAGATTATATCTTACAGATAACTAACTAACGTTAACTAGCCATTTGCTACGCATCAAAACCAGTGTGTTTCCTGATAACGTAGCTAGCCAGCTTTAAATTAATTTCATGGTAACCAAAGAACAAAGAGATCGTTGGCTTGTGTTAGCTACCTTTCTGCTTCAGTGGCTCCTTCGATTTGCCCAGACAACCAATTGCGGAAGTGGTCTCTGCTGTAACCTGGGAAAGTCCACCTCGCTCTCGTCTGATGTAAACAGCTGTGGTTGACAACCGGGCCGACCAATGCAGACGCTTGACACAGACTGGTGTAATCTTTAAAGAGACAGTGCAGGGTTTTGCTCCAAACCTTGGTAATGTAGGGATTGGGACTGCACGACTACAGTCAGAGTAAGGCTTTGACCGGTTACCTTCTACCACCAAGGCTTCAAAGCTACAACGGTTAGCTGAAACAATAACAAAGCAGACAACACACTTTGTTATCACGCCTCTGATATTGACCTGGAGTTATGTAACCATTCTCGAATTCATAGACAGAGCTATAGATGCAAGGAGGACTGACCATCCATGATATAACATATTGTTATGAGGCATATAAACATTGGAGTAAAACAAGTTTATATTTCGGGTTCAGATGGGGTACGACAGTTAAACTAATCTCATGAGGCATTTACCAATTGTATTCTTCAAGAATCAATCGGGAAATATAATTCATTTATTAGTAAAAAAAAATGATGTAGCAACTATGGATTCTAGCTATTAGCTCCACACGTCTAGGCAGAGGCTGTAGTACAGTCACACATTCACTACTCCTTCACAGCTCCACACCTCTAGGCAGAGGCTGTAGTACAGTCACATAGACTTCACTACTCCTTTACAGCTCCACACCTCTAGGCAGAGGCTGTAGTACAGTCACATAGACCACTACTCCTTCACAGCTCCACACCTCTAGGCAGAGGCTGTAGTACAGTCACACATTCACTACTCCTTTACAGCACACCTCTAGGCAGAGGCTGTAGTACAGTAACATAGACTTCACTACTCCTTCACAGCTCCACACCTCTAGGCAGAGGCTGTAGTACAGTCACATAGACTTGACTACTTCTTTAAAAGCTCTACAATAAGCTGAATTGTTATTTCCATGATGTTCTATCTATGCACAATGAACTTTGGAACAACCTTGATAAAGATTGGAATCTCATGATGGGTGACCTCCAAACACTAGATGCAACCAAAACCAATAATGAAAATAAAATAATGCCTAAACATGAACTGCTATTGACAAAAATAGGTGAGACAGTGCGTCTGCACCATAGAGATAGATAGAGCACTAATTTTTGTATCTGTGCCATTATGGCGTCTGTGACAGCATGGGCAGCGTCATTGAGGCTATCTCCATTATGAAGACATACATTTTCTTCTTCACGATTGGCTGATCCCTCCTGATGATCCGGTTGGACATGAGTCGTACAGAGTCACCAACAGGGATCAGTCAAGGAAGTTGGAAGTCCAACTAGTTGACTACATTAAAATGGTGGAAGCCCTAAATTGCGCTGGCCATGCTAACACAGCCTTTTGGCCACTAGAGGCCTCTCTCATTCTCTATGGTCTGTAGGACCCATTGGACACCATATTCAGGGTTGAGGAGTAATGTAATCTGATTACAAAAAAAAACTGTAACTGTAATCAGTTACATTACCAGCAAACATATTGTAATCAGATTATCGCTGCTTTTGAAAAACTAGATGATTACTTCTTGGATTCCTTTTAAATTCTGAAAGGATGTTTTCTAAATTCAATTCAGCATTGAAAAAAAGCGCAAGTTTAAGTTTGTTCCACCTCAGCGAATCTGACTACAAATCAGGGACCACTATGATAACGTACCAAATGTGTTTCATGAATCCTTTTTATCTTCTAATGAATACCTCTTAAAGGGAAGGTCATCTGAATGTAATCAGATTACATTGCTGAGTTTGGGTAATGCAAAATTGACATTACTGATTGCAATTTTGGACTGGTAACTAGAAATTGTAACGGATTACATTTCGAAAGTAACCTAGCCAACCCTGGCCATAACCAGCACTCCACCCTAACCTTAAGGCCTACAAGACTGAAAAACTTTGTTTGCGGCCCTGGGGGCGACACAACAGTTCACTCATGTCAGGCCAGGTAACCATCCCAATGGTTAAAACTTGGCACACTGCTATCTTTTCATTCTTCCCTTTCCATCAAACCCAGTCGTGTGTCACGCAGACAACCTAGGTTCAAACCCAGTTGCGACTAAAGACAATGTTAGCCCGCTGAGCTAAAGCTTAATCAAATCTGTTTTTCGACAACATTAATCTTCTAGCGCTGCAAAAATTCACATTTGGCGTTACGTAACCGATGTTTATATTGTGAATCAAGAAAAACATCAAATGTTGTCTTGCTAAACAAGAGTAATTTTGTTTTATTGCTTATCTTGAACATTGGCTCACTGGTTTAGAATATAGTAGAATAGTAGAGTACGGTAGAGCAGAATAGAGTAGAATAGTAGAGTACGGTAGAGCATAATAGAGTAGAATAGTAGAGTACGGTAGAGCAGAATAGTAGAGTACGGTAGAGCAGAATATAGTAGAATAGTAGAGTACGGTAGAGCAGAATAGTAGAGTACGGTAGAGCAGAATAGTAGAGTACGGTAGAGCAGAATAGAGTAGAATAGTAGAGTACGGTAGAGCAGAATAGTAGAGTACGGTAGAGCAGAATAGTAGAGTACGGTAGAGCAGAATAGAGTAGAATAGTAGAGTACGGTAGAGCAGAATAGTAGAGTACGGTAGAGCAGAATAGAGCAGAATAGAGTAGAATATTAGAGTACGGTAGAGCAGAATAGTAGAGTACGGTAGAGCAGAATAGTAGAGTACGGTAGAGCAGAATAGAGTAGAATAGTAGAGTACGGTAGAGCAGAATAGAGTAGAATAGAGTAGAGTAGTGTACAGTAAAGTAAAATAGAGTAGAATAGAGAACAGTAGAGTAGAATAGAGTACAGTAAAGTAAAATAGAGTACAGTAGAGTAGAATAGAGTACAGTAGAGCAGGATAGAGTACAGTAAAGAATAATAGAATAGAGTACAGTAGAGTAGAATAGAATAGAGTAGAATAGAGTACAGTACAGTAAAGTAGAATAGAGTACAGTAAAGTAAAATAGAATAGAGTACAGTAGAGTAGAATATAATAGAGTACAGTAGAGCAGGGTAGAGCACAGTAAAGTATAGTAGAATAGAGTACGGCAGAGTATAATATAATAGAGTAGAATACAGTACAGTAGAGTAGAATAGAGTATAGTAGAATAGAGTACAGTAAAGTAGAATAGAGTAGAATAGAGTAGAATAGTAGAGTACGGTAGAGCAGAATAGTAGAGTACGGTAGAGCAGAATAGAGTAGAATAGTAGAGTACGGTAGAGCAGAATAGAGTAGAATAGTAGAGTACGGTAGAGCAGAATAGAGTAGAATAGTAGAGTACGGTAGAGCAGAATATAGTAGAATAGTAGAGTACGGTAGAGCAGAATAGAGTAGAATAGTAGAGTACGGTAGAGCAGAATAGTAGAGTACGGTAGAGCAGAATAGTAGAGTACGGTAGAGCAGAATAGAGTAGAATAGTAGAGTACGTTAGAGCAGAATAGTAGAGTACGGTAGAGCAGAATAGTAGAGTACGGTAGAGCAGAATAGAGCAGAATAGAGTAGAATAGTAGAGTACGGTAGAGCAGAATAGTAGAGTACGGTAGAGCAGAATAGAGTAGAATAGTAGAGTACGGTAGAGCAGAATAGAGTAGAATAGTAGAGTACGGTAGAGCAGAATAGAGTAGAATAGAGTAGAGTAGTGTACAGTAAAGTAAAATAGAGTAGAATAGAGAACAGTAGAGCAGAATAGAGTACAGTAAAGTAAAATAGAGTACAGTAGAGTAGAATAGAGTACAGTAGAGCAGGATAGAGTACAGTAAAGAATAATAGAATAGAGTACAGTAGAGTAGAATAGAATAGAGTAGAATAGAGTACAGTACAGTAAAGTAGAATAGAGTACAGTAAAGTAAAATAGAATAGAGTACAGTAGAGTAGAATAGAATAGAGTAGAATAGAGTACAGTACAGTAAAGTAGAATAGAGTACAGTAAAGTAAAATAGAATAGAGTACAGTAAAGTATAGTAGAATAGAGTACGGTAGAGTATAATATAATAGAGTAGAATACAGTACAGTAGAGTAGAATAGAGTATAGTAGAATGTGTAATAGGACCCCAGTGTCTGTTAATAACCGATGTTAACCAAAACCACTGCCATCATGTTTCCCAGCATGCTCAATGCAGGTGATTTCAAAATATATATTTTTTTGTGTACAGTAAAGTAGAATAGAGTACAGTAGAGTAGAATAGAGTACAGTAGAGTAGAATAGAGTTCAGTAAAGTAGAATAGATGAGAATAGAGTACAGTAGAGTATAATAGAACAGAGTAGAGTATAATACAGTAGAGTATAATAGAATATAGTATAATAGAGTACAGTAGAGTATAATAGAATAGAGTAGAATAGAGCACAGTAGAGTAGAATAGAATAGAGTAGAATAGAGTACAGTAAAGTAGAATAGAGTACAGTAGAGTAGAATAGAGTACAGTAGAGTAGAATAGAGTTCAGTAAAGTAGAATAGATGAGAATAGAGTACAGTAGAGTATAATAGAACAGAGTAGAGTATAATACAGTAGAGTATAATATAATATAGTATAATAGAGTACAGTAGAGTATAATAGAATAGAGTAGAATAGAGCACAGTAGAGTAGAATAGAATAGAGTAGAGTAGAATAGATGGAGCCAGATCTAACACACATCTCCAATCTCCATTTAAATATTTTTTTTAGTCCAGGACTCAGATTCATCTGTCCAGGTGGACACTGGCCCTTGATCTAGTGGGCCGTGGCCATGTGAGAAGTGGGTCGTCAGTTATGAGAAAACATTGAAAATCACATACAATTTTGTTTCTTAATTTGTGTCGTTGGAGGACAATTTGGGTCATGGGAAGACGGTCAGTTTCTCATTTCGGTCTTGTGCACTTTGGTCATTCAAGTTTCACAAAAACATTTAAATTTATATATTTTAAATATCAAAAGTTAGCAAAATGTATTTTCTTCTTTGTAGGAATGAACGTCAAAGAATTTGCTGCAATACATGGCTCACTTTTGGCTTCTCCTCAAGCACAAAATACTGTGAAAAGTCCACACCTGGACTGTAGCTTGGTTGGATATGTGCTGAATGGAAGTCTGGAAAAGCTGGCTGATATTTGCACTGTTCAGTATAGAGTTCGTTTTTCATAACTCAGATTTACTTGTTAATGCACACCAATAGTAACATGTTTATCATATTTTTTTTTGGGGGGGGGGGGGGGGGGGGGGGGGGGGTGATTACAGAAATGTTATGTTATAATTTCGGATGTATTTTTTCTTAAAACAACAAATATGACCTATAATTACTCCCATACTAAGGTAAGCCAAATCAAATCAGTCAAAGAGAAACTATGACATCACATAAATGGAATTAAATGTTTTTATACCATATTACATTGGGGGCAGCAGGTAGCCTCGTGGTTTGAGCGTTGGGCTAGTAACCTGAAAGGTTGCTGGATCGAATCCCCAAGCTGACAAGGTAAAAATCTGTCATTCTGCCCCTGAACAAGGCTGTTCCTAGGCTGTCATTGAAAATAAGGAATTTGTTCTTAACTGACTTTCCTAGTAAAATAAACATCAAAACATGAATTTTAGATTACTGGAAGAGTATCATATTTATATTTTTGATGTATTTGTCTGAAATAATTATAATTTTATTCTAGATTAAATTAACCTATTTAATATTAACAATCATTCACAAATGAAATTGCATTTTTTTTTTTACTAACTTGATTCGCCCATGTACGCACATTAGATGATTCATTCAGCGTGACCAAGTCAGAGTCAAACAGCTTCAACACAGGACTCTTTATAACCTAGACAAACTCTCTTATGACATCAAACAAAATGACATCTATATATACAATTTGGAAAAAAGCGAACAAACATAAACTCACCCACACATTGAGCGTGTGTCCGAGAGACGCATTTTAAGGAAATTGGTGAATAGCGGGGGAAGCTATTTCAATGTTTTTAGAGAGACGTGGGGAATTCCCACATAGAGAAAGGGCCTGATACAGTTCATAGCCTAAACATAAGAGAACAGAGCAGGACGACCTGGGTTCCGTCTAACTGCGCAGTAGTGTAGTCTGGCCTAGAGTGAACAACACAACCAGCGAAACAGACACAAAATACTCCCAGTCTGTTGCTGTATGTGTTAGTTATATTCTACACAGGAATACTAGTGTTGCAATGTACTCTTTACGAATCAAAACTAAAGTGTGCTGGAAATTAAATGTCTCTTTGCACATTTAGTTGACATAACACAGAAATGAATGTCCATACTGCACAAGTCCTAATAACCAAGTTTAATCTCATTTATATTAAACTTGCCTAGTTAAATTAAAGATTAAAAAAAAAATCCATGAATGTATAATAATTAACATGAAATAGGGATAATTGTGCGGTTGTTGTCTTTGTTTAAATGAACAGTGTTGAGCTGCTGCACGGTGCAGTTTAAATGAACAGTGTTGAGCTGCTGCACGGTGCAGTTTAAATGAACAGTGTTGAGCTGCTGCACGGTGCAGTTTAAATGAACAGTGTTGAGCTGCTGCACGGTGCAGTTTAAATGAACAGTGTTGAGCTGCTGCACGGTGCAGTTTAAATGAACAGTGTTGGACTGCTGCACGGTGCAGTTTAAATGAACAGTGTTGAGCTGCTGCACGGTGCAGTTTAAATGAACAGTGTTGAGCTGCTGCACGGTGCAGTTTAAATGAACAGTGTTGGACTGCTGCACGGTGCAGTTTAAATGAACAGTGTTGGGCTGCTGCACGGTGCAGTTTAAATGAACAGCGTTGGGCTGCTGCACGGTGCAGTTTAAATGAACAGTGTTGGGCTGCTGCACGGTGCAGTTTAAATGAACAGTGTTGAGCTGCTGCACGGTGCAGTTTAAATGAACAGTGTTGAGCTGCTGCACGGTGTAGTTTAAATGAACAGCGTTGGGCTGCTGCACGGTGCAGTTTAAATGAACAGTGTTGGGCTGCTGCACGGTGCAGTTTAAATGAACAGTGTTGAGCTGCTGCACGGTGCAGTTTAAATGAACAGTGTTGAGCTGCTGCACGGTGTAGTTTAAATGAACAGCGTTGGGCTGCTGCACGGTGCAGTTTAAATGAACAGTGTTGGGCTGCTGCACGGTGCAGTTTAAATGAACAGCGTTGGGCTGCTGCACGGTGCAGTTTAAATGAACAGTGTTGGGCTGCTGCACGGTGCAGTTTAAATGAACAGTGTTGGGCTGCTGCACGGTGCAGTTTAAATGAACAGTGTTGAGCTGCTGCACGGTGCAGTTTAAATGAACAGTGTTGGACTGCTGCACGGTGCAGTTTAAATGAACAGTGTTGAGCTGCTGCACGGTGCAGTTTAAATGAACAGTGTTGAGCTGCTGCACGGTGCAGTTTAAATGAACAGTGTTGAGCTGCTGCACGGTGCAGTTTAAATGAACAGTGTTGAGCTGCTGCACGGTGCAGTTTAAATGAACAGTGTTGGGCTGCTGCACGGTGCAGTTTAAATGAACAGTGTTGGGCTGCTGCACGGTGCAGTTTAAATGAACAGTGTTGGGCTGCTGCTGGGTGCAGTTTATATGAACAGTGTTGGGCTGCTGCACAGTGCAGTTTAAATGAACAGTGTTGAGCTGCTGCACGGTGCAGTTTATATGAACAGTGTTGGGCTGCTGCACGGCGCAGTTTATATGAACAGTGTTGGGCTGCTGCAGGGTGCAGTTTAAATTAACAGTGTTGGGCTGCTGCACGGTGCAGTTTAAATGAACAGTGTTGGGCTGCTGTACGGTGCAGTTTAAATGAACAGTGTTGGGCTGCTGCACGGTGCAGTTTAAATGAACAGTGTTGAGCTGCTGCACGGTGCAGTTTAAATGAACAGTGTTGGGCTGCTGTACGGTGCAGTTTAAATGAACCGTTTTGGGCTGCTGCACGGTGCAGTTTAAATGAGCCATGTTGGGCTGCTGCACGGTGCAGTTTAAATGAACAGTGTTGAGCTGCTGCAGGGTGCAGTTTATATGAACAGTGTTGGGCTGCTGCACGGTGCAGTTTAAATGAACAGTTGGGCTGCTGCACGGTGCAGTGTAAATGAAGGAGTGTTGAGCTGCTGCAGGGTGCAGTTTAAATGAACAGTGTTGAGCTGCTGCACGGTGCAGTGTAAATGAAGGAGTGTTGAGCCGCTGCACGGCGCAGTTTAAATGAACAGTGTTGAGCTGCTGCACGGTGTAGACTGCACTCTACATGTTGCCATGGATCTCTTGGCCTGATGTAGGGGATTTCCTCCTCTCTCAAAACCCTTTCTTTCTTCTTTCCGCTTTTAACTCTGAGACGGCTTGACAACAGCTGCACTCACCAATACAGCTCATCACATAGAGTAAATCATACAGTACATCATACGTTATACAGTACATCATATATCATTCAGTACATCATATGTTATGCAGTACATGATACATCACCCAGTACATCATACATCATACAGTACATCATACATCATACTAAACATCATACATCAGACAGTATATCAAACAGTACGTCTTACAGTACATCATACAACATACAGTACATTATACAGTACATCACATAGTACATCATATGTCATACAGTACATCATACAACATACAGTACATCATACAGTACATCATAAAACATACAGTACATTATACAGTACATCACACAGTACATCATACATGATACAGTACATCATACATTATACAGTACATCATACAGAACATCATACAGTACATCACACATCATACAGTACATCATATAGTACATCATAAATCACACAGTACATCATACATCATACAGTACACACAGTACATCATACATCATACAGTACATCACACAGTACATCATACATCATACAGTACACACAGTACATCATACATCATACAGTACATCATACAACATACAGTACATCATACAGTACATCACACAGTACATCATACATCATGCAGTACATCCTATATCACACAGTACATCATACATCATACAAAACATCATACATCATACAATACATCATACAACATACAGTACATCATACAACATACAGTACATCATACAACATACAGTACATCATACATCATACAGTACATCATACAGTACATTATACAGTACATCATACATCATACAGTACATCATACATCATATAGTACATCATACATAATGTATCATATAGTACATCATACATCAAACATCATACAGTACATCAAACATCATACATCATACAGGACATCACACAGTATATCATACATCATAGAGTACATCATACAGAACATCATACAGTACATCATACATCATAGAGTACATCATATAGTACATCATACATCACACAGTACATCATACATTATACAGTACATCATACATCATACAGTACACACAGTACATCATACATCATACAACATACAGTACACACAGTACATCATACATCATAGAGTACATCATATAGTACATCATACACCATACAGTACGTCATACATAATTTATCATACAGTACACCATACAGTACATCATACATCATACAACATACAGTACACCATACAGCACATCATACATCATACAGTACATCATACATCATTCATCATACAGTACATCATACATCATACACTACATCAAACATCATACAGTACATCATACATCATACAGTACATCATACATCATACAGTACATAATACATCATACAGTACATAATACATCATACAGTACATCATACATCATACAGTACATAATACATCATACAGTACATCATACAGTACATCATACTGTACATTATACATCATACAGTACATCATACATTATACAGTACATTATACATTATACAGTACATTATACATCATACAGTACATTATACATTATACAGTACATTATACATTATACAGTACATCATACATTATACAGTACATCATACATTATACAGTACATTATACATTATACAGTACATCATACATTATACAGTACATTATACATCATACAGTACATCATACTGTACATTATACATTATACAATACATTATACATCATACAGTACATCATACATTATACAGTACATTATACATTATACAGTACATTATACATCATACAGTACATTATACATTATACAGTACATTATACATCATACAGTACATTATACATTATACATTATACAGTACATCATACATTATACAGTACATCATACATTATACAGTACATTATACATCATACAGTACATTATACATTATACAGTACATTATACATCATACAGTACATCATACATTATACAGTACATCATACATTATACAGTACATTATACATCATACAGTACATTATACATCATACAGTACATAATACAGCTCATTACATTCAGTAGATTGAAACATTGTGAGACCTCTTGTCAGTAGTCACAGTAGTCTGACATTCTATATTTTAACCACAGAAGGTTGGTGGCACCTTAATTGAGGAGGACGGGCTCGCGATAATGTCTGTAGGGGAATGAGTGGAATGATTTCAAACACATGCTTTCTACAGTGTTTGATGCCATTCCATTCGCTCAGTTCCAGACATTATTACGAGCCCGTCCTCCTCAATTAAGGTGCCACCAACCTTATGTGGTTAAAATATAGAATGTCAGACTACTGTGCAGCCTCCACTATCAGACTACTACATCCCCTCAGCAGCCTCCACTGATTCTAACTGTACACGTAACTAACTATACACTGAGTGTACAAAACATTAAGAACACCTTCTCCTAATATTGGGTAGCACCCCCCCCCCCCCCCCCCACGTTCCACCCCCCGTTCCACATCGATGGTCCATGTTGACTCCGATGCTTCCCACAGTTGGGATTTGGCTGGACGTCCTTTGGGAGGTGGACCATTCTTGATACAGGCGGGAAACTGTTGACTGTGAAAAACCCAGCAGCGTTGCAGTTCTTGACACAAACCGGGGGGGATCCTGGCACCTACTACCATACCCCGTTCAAAGACACTGACATTTCGTCTCGCCCATTCACCCTCTGAAATGGCGCACAACAACAACAAAACAAATCCTTGTTTAACCTGTCTCACCCCCCCCTTCGTATACACTGTTTTAAGTGGATTTAAAAATTGACTTCAATAAGGGATCATAGCTTTCACCAGTCTATATTATGGAAAAAGCAGGTGTTCTTAATATTGTGTACACTAACCGTATGTGCCAGAGATGATATATAATTTAGAGATCTCTCATCGTCCTGCCAAAGTGTATGAAATAAAGAACAAAACGTATGTGATTAAAAAGAAAATGGCAATTTATCTACGAAAACCCTTTTGATGACTGTGATGACGGGCATCAACCCGTCTTTAATGAGACACAGTGATTTACGAGGACTGAGAAGAATACAACATCCTGTTTTTTTAAAGATTGGTTAACTTTTATGTACTGTTGGTTCAGTGGGAGAGGCATTGAGTGAATTATATAAAAGTGTTGTGTCCAAAGTGGTAGCCTATTCCCTAAATAGTGCACTACACTTGACCTGAACCCATAGGGGTCTGGTTAAAAGAAGTGCACTGTGTAGGAAATAGGGTGTTGTTTTATAATGTAAGTAGGGAGTTTCCTGATTCTAAAGCTTTGCCCAGTGCCCCTCTGCCAACATCAATAGTTAATCATTGAACTGCACCCAGAAGCTACCCAGGTTGCTAAACATAGTGAACCACAGTGACACGTACCAAATAGCATCCTATTCCCTATGTATAGTGCACTACTTTTGACCGGGGCTCATATAGGGCTCTGGTCAAAAGTAGTGCACTATGTAGGGGACAACGTGCCATTTGGTACGTAGAGACATTGACACGGTCCTGCTATATCTGGAGCACTGTCAGCAGAGATCAACCCAGGGCTTTAAAATGATCTCAGCCAAAATTACACGGAATTTGGTTGAAATGTATTCAATGCTGTTAGAACATTTATGCATGTTTACGTATATGCATTTGTCATAATATAGATCATATCTTATCAGTCCAATCGGTCTTCGAATAAAGACAAGGAAACAGAATACAGTACTACGACGCATCCCTTTAATTATCAGGCGAAACAATGTAACGTGCCCAAAACCATACAGTATTCATTGGATGGATGACCTATTGACCTATCGCACTGTAGAAGCGCTATACAAAAAAAAAGGTTGACAGTTAGACACATAGGCAAGCAGTTTCCTATCTCTCACTTTCAATGTAAATACCGCTAACACTACAGAAGTTCTGTAAAAAAAAGAAGAAGAAGAAAGATTTGACATGAAGAAGACAGGCTAGCTGACACGGAGGTGACAGCACAGAGCTTTGGCTCCTGTTCCACTTCTTTACAAATGCATCATTAGTTAGTGATACGTGTAAGTACAGCAAGGTTAGCACCCTAAAATCACTTGAACCAAATTAGATCTGTGATTACTTCAAGGAAGCTAGGAAGGCTGAACGGAACAGGGACTATATGGGGAGGCTGTTGAGGTCATAGGTCACTTTTGGCAGAGGAGTGGCAGCGGTGTGGGACAAACAGAGCAGACTGACTATCCACACGGGGTTCAATGGGGATGTACGCACAGCACAGTTGACCGGTAGATTCTAGAGTGTTCCAGAAGCTCCACTGGTGTTCTAGAGCCTTCTGGAAGCCTGCTGGGTGGTTCTGGTTCTAGTCTTGTCCTCCACACAGCATCAGCAGGGTCTTACGGTAGTCCCCTGAGGTATCACCCTGAAAGTGGAAGTAACAGCTTTTTAGGAACTTACTAAAACAGTCTCCGTCCCAAATGGCCTATTTAGGAAACGGGGCCATTTGGAACACATTCAAATTTTGAACACAAAATTGAACACACATTGAGAGGAAGGAGTATTTAGTGCCTCTTTTACTGAGTGTTCGAACAGTATACGTTATTATATCACATATTATATAATTAAGCAATAAGGCCTGAGGGGGTGTGGTATAGGGCCAATATACCACGGCTAAGGGCTGTTATTATGCACAACGCAACGCGGAGTGCCTGAATACAGCCCTTAGCCGTGATATATTGGCCATTTATCACAAACCCCTGAGGTGTCTTATTGCTATTATAAACTGGTTACCAACGTCATACCCGTGGTATACTGTCTGATATACCACGGCATTCAGCCAATCAGCATTCAGGGCTCGACCCACCCAGTTTATAATTTAGATTATATTGCATATTTTATAACTTAGATTATATCACACATCATATAGCTATATAAATATTCTAAGTTATAAGTAATTCAGAGTGGCGGTACTAATCAGTTAGGTCTATGATGCAGCTCCCACCGTAAAAGCATTGTCAACTGAGTAATACCACACATACAATACAATAACAGAGACACATACAGTACCTCACAGAGACACACACACAGTACAGTACAATAACAGAGACACATACAGTACAGTACAATAACAGAGGCACATACAGTACCTCACAGAGACACACACACAGTACAGTACAATAACAGAGACACATACAGTACAGTACAATAACAGAGACACATACAGTACCTCACAGAGACACACACAGTACAGTACAATAACAGACACACACAGTACAGTACAATAACAGAGACACATACAGTACAGTACAATAACAGACACATACAGTACATCACAGAGACACACACAGTACCTCACAGAGACACATACAGTACCTCACACAGACACATACAGTACAGTACAATAACAGAGACACATACAGTACATCACAGAGACACATACAGTACCTCACAGAGACACATACAGTACCTCACAGAGACACATACAGTACCTCACAGAGACACATACAGTACCTCACAGAGACACATACAGTACATCACAGAGACACATACAGTACCTCACAGAGACACACACAGTACCTCACAGAGACACATACAGTACAGTACCTCACAGAGACACATACAGTACAGTACCTCACAGAGACACATACAGTACAGTACCTCACAGAGACACATACAGTACCTCACAGAGACACACACAGTACCTCACAGAGTCACACACAGTACCTCACAGAGACACATACAGTACATCACAGAGACACATACAGTACCTCACAGAGACACATACAGTACAGTACCTCACAGAGACACATACAGTACAGTACCTCACAGAGACACACAGGGTTAGTGGAAAAACCTTCATAGAAAGCAAAGAAGTTATCACTTGTCAGAACCTAAGTTTAAAATTGGTTTTGAAATACATTATTCATGCAAAACAGCATTTTACACAGCAATCAAGAATGTCTCCAAATCAAGTTAGATTTTATTGTATTTTTATGGCACAACAACGGGTATTTACAGCATGTGACATCTCCACTCTTTCAACCAATCCGTATATCAATCTCCTCTGTTCCATAATAGCTCTTCAAGTCAAGTCAAATCACACTTTATTTCTCACACACGCCGAATACAACATGGTGTAGACCTTACCGTGAAATGCTGAATACAACATGGTGTAGACCTTACCGTGAAATGCTGAATACAACATGGTGTAGACCTTACCGTGAAATGTTGAATACAACATGGTGTAGACCTTACCGTGAAATGCTGAATACAACATGGTGTAGACCTTACCGTGAAATGCTGAATACAACATGGTGTAGACCTTACCGTGAAATGTTGAATACAACATGGTGTAGACCTTACCGTGAAATGCTGAATACAACATGGTGTAGACCTTACCGTGAAATGCTGAATACAACATGGTGTAGACCTTACCGTGAAATGCCTACTTACAAGCCCCTAACTAACAATGTAGTTCAATATTTACTAAATAAACTAAAGTAAAAAAAAATCCAAAAGTAACACAAGATAATTACATAACAATTACAAGGCTCTATACAGGGGGTACCAGTACCGAGTTAATAGATGACGTCATTTGTAAGGTGACTATGCATAGATAATAAACAGCGAGTAGCATTTGTGTAAAAACAGGGGGGGGGTCAATGTAAATAGTCCGGTGGCCATTTGATATTGTTCAGCAGTCTTATGGCTTGGGGGTAGAAGCTGTTGAGGAGCCTTTTGGTCACAGACTTGGCGCTCTGGTACCGCTTGCTGTGCGGTAGTAGAGAGAACAATCTATGGCTGGGGTGGCTGGAGTCACCTGTTAAATAGGTTCTGGATGTCAGGAAGCTTGGCCCCAGTGATGTACTGGGCCGTACGCACTACCCTCTGTAACGCCTTATGGTCAGATGCCGAGCAGTTACCATACCAGGCAGTGATGCAACCAGTCAGGATGCTCTCGATGGTGCAGCTGTAGAACTTTGAGGCTCTGAGAACCCATGCCAAATCTTTTTAGTCACCTGAGGGGGAAAAGGTTTTGTCGTGCCCTCTTCACGACTGTCTTGGTGTGCTTGGACCATGTTAGTTTGTTGGTGATGTGGACACCAAGGGACTTGAAGCTCTCAACCTGCTCCACTACAGCCGTGTCGATGTTAATGGGGGCCTGTTCGGCACTCCTTTTCCTATAGTCCACGATCAGCTCCTTTGTCTTGCTCACATTGAGAGAGAGGTTGTTGTCCTGGCACCACACGGCCAGGTCGCTGACCTCTTCCCTATAGGCTGTCTCATTGTTGTCGGTGATCAGGCCAACCACTGTTGTGTAGTCACGAAACTTAATGATGGTGTTGGAGTCGTGCGGGGCAACACAGTCGTGGGTGAACAGGGAGCACAGGATGGGACTAAGTACACACCCCTGAGGGGTCCCAGTGTTGAGGACCAGCGTGGCAGATGTGTTGTTGCCTACCCTCACCACCTGGGCGCGGCCCGGCCCGTCAGGAAGTTCAGGATCCAGTTGCAGAGGGAGGTGTTTCGACTCAGAGTCCTTAGCTTAGTGATGAGTTTTGTGGGCACTATGGTGTTGAACGCTGAGCTGTAGTCAATGAACAGCATTCTCACATAGGTGTTCCTTTTGTCCAGGTGGGAAAGGGCAGTGTGGAGTGCGAGGGCAGTGTGGAGTTTCTGGGATAATGGTGTTGATGGGAGCCATGACCAGCCTTTCAAAGCATTTCATGGCTACTGACGCGAGTTAATCATTTATGCAGTTTACCTTTGCGTTCTTCTTGGGCACAGGGACTACGGTGGTCTTCTTGAAACAAGTAGGTATTACAGACTGGGTCGGGGAGAGGTTGAAAATGTCAGTGAAGACACTTTGCCAGTTGGTCCACGCATGCTTTGGGTACGCGTCCTGGTCATCCTTCTGGCCCTGCGGCTTTGTGAATGTTGACCTGTTTAAAGGTCTTGTTCACATCGGATGTCGAGAAGCTCTTTTTTTGGGTCATAAGAGACGGTAGCAGCAACATTATGTACAAAAATAAGTTACAAACAATGCGAAAAAAATAAATAAAATAGCACAGTTGGTTAGGAGCTAATATCATAGACATTATTTAAGGGCCACCCTAACCTGCTAAAGTTATGACTGGGGTGAGTGACCCAAATGGAACCCTATTCTCTCGAAAGTGCACTACTTTCAACCAGGACCAATAGGGTTGTGCACTACATAGGGTATAGGGTGACATTTAGTAAACCCTGTTTTTTGTGTGTGTTTTTTTTTTTTTTTTTACATGTGAGAGCCAGTATAGATCTGTTATTGAGGCACTTCCTGCCAAGGCAACTCCTAGCCAATCACGCTCGGCGGCTTACATAGAGGAAGTTGAGCATGCAGGGGAAATTCCTCAACAGCTGTATTTTGGCAGCCGCAGCGCCAAAAGCCCCACCCAACACAGGAAGCTATAGAGAACATTTCCCCGTTCCACCCGTCTCGATCAAAATAGTATGTGCAGCAGAGTAGACAGACAGACAGACAGACAGACAGACAGACACCGCAGACAGACAGACACCGCAGACAGACAGACAAACAGACAGACACAGCAGACAGACAGACAGACACAGCAGACAGACAGACAGACACCGCAGACAGACAGACAGACAGACAGACAGACAGACAGACAGACAGACAGACAGACAGACAGACAGACAGACAGAGACCAGACAGACAGACACAGCAGACGAGTGCGAGGGTACAGGGACATGTAAAGGGATATTTAAAGCACAGCAGACAGACACAGCAGACAGACAGACAGACAGACAGACACAGCAGACAGACAGACAGACAGACAGACAGACACAGCAGACAGACAGACAGACAGACAGACAGACAGACAGACAGACAGACAGACACAGCAGACAGACAGACAGACAGACAGACACAGCAGACGAGTGCGAGGGTACAGGGACATGTAAAGGGATATTTAAAGCACAGCAGACAGACACAGCAGACAGACAGACAGACAGACAGACAGACAGACAGACAGAGCAGACAGACACAGCAGACAGACAGACAGACAGACAGTGCGAGGGTACATGGACATGTAAAGGGATATGTAAAGTACAGCAGACAGACAGACAGACAGACAGACAGACAGAGACCAGACAGACAGACAGACAGACAGACACCACAGACAGACAGACATACAGACAGACAGACAGACAGACAGACAGAGACCAGACAGACAGACACAGCAGACAGACAGACAGACAGACAGACAGACAGACACCACAGACAGACAGACAGACACCACAGACAGACAGACAGACAGACAGACAGACAGACAGACAGACAGACAGACAGACAGACAGAGACCAGACAGACAGACAGACAGACAGACACCACAGACAGACAGACATACAGACAGACAGACAGACAGACAGACAGACAGACAGACAGACAGACAGACAGACAGACAGAGACCAGACAGACAGACACAGCAGACAGACAGACAGACAGACAGACAGACAGACAGACACCACAGACAGACAGACAGACACCACAGACAGACAGACAGACAGACAGACAGACAGACAGACAGACAGACAGACAGACAGACACAGCAGACAGTGCGAGGGTACAGGGACATGTAAAGGGATACGTAAAGCACAGCAGACAGACAGACAGACAGACACCACAGACAGACAGACAGACACCACAGACAGACAGACAGACAGACAGACAGACAGACAGACAGACAGACAGACAGACAGACAGACAGACAGACACCACAGACACCACAGACAGACAGACACAGCAGACAGACAGACAGACAGACAGACAGACAGACAGACAGACAGACACAGCAGACAGTGCGAGGGTACAGGGACATGTAAAGGGATATTTAAAGCACAGCAGACAGTAGACAGCAGTGTGTTAATCGCCATGTAAAATATAAAAACTTACAACCATGGTTTCTACCTGGATGAATTCATGGAGAGAACAGTCGTGAGTCTCCTTGAACTCTTTGCGAATGTTGAAAAGGTCGACTTCGCTGCGTGAGACCATGATGCGGATGAGAGCCCTGTCGTCTGTGCCCATACCCTGCAGAGAGGAAAGAGCCACATGGTTATCCATATAGCTGGATCCCTGGTATTCACTGTTGATGTATCAACATCTATACTCTTTCTGGGGTCCACACAAACACAACACAAAACACAACACAAAACACAACAAACACTATACAAACACTATACAAACACTATACAAACACAATACAAAACACAATACAAAACACAAAACACAATACAAAACACAACAAACACTATACAAACACTATACAAACACAATACAAAACACAATACAAGCACAACACAAAACACAATACAAAACACAACAAACACTATACAAACACTATACAAGCACAACACAAAACACAATACAAAACACAACAAACACTATACAAACACTATACAAACACAATACAAAACACAATACAAGCACAACACAAAACACAATACAAAACACAGTACAAACACAAAACACAATACAAAACACAACAAACACTATACAAGCACAACACAAAACACAATACAAAACACAACAAACACTATACAAACACAATACAAAACACAATACAAGCACAACACAAAACACAATACAAAACACAGTACAAACACAAAACACAATACAAAACACAACAAACACTATACAAGCACAACACAAAACACAATACAAAACACAACAAACACTATACAAACACAATACAAAACACAATACAAGCACAACACAAAACACAATACAAAACACAGTACAAACACAAAACACAATACAAAACACAACAAACACTATACAAGCACAACACAAAACACAATACAAAACACAACAAACACTATACAAGCACAACACAAAACACAATACAAAACACAATACAAACACAAAACACAAAACATAATACAAAACACAAAACAATCACAAAACACAACACAAAACAACACAAAACGAAAACACAAAACACAACACAAAATCCACAACACAAAACACAATACAAAACACACCACAATAAAAAACACAATACTAAACACTATAACAAACATAAAACAAACACAATACAAACACAACACACAATACAAAACACAACACACTATAACAAACATAATCAAAACACAATACAAACACAACACAAAACACAATACAAAACCCACCACAACACAAAACACAATACACACCACAATAAAAAACACAATACTAAACACAATAACAAACACTATAACAAACATAAAACAAACACAATACAAAACACAACACACAATACAAAACACAACACAAAACAAACAACACAAAACACAATACAAAACACAACACACTATAACAAACATAATCAAAACACAATACAAACACAAACACAAAACACAACACAAAACACAAAACACAATACAAAACAAACACAACACACAATACAAAACAATACAAAACACAACACAAACACAACACAAAACACAACACACAACACACAACACAACACACAACACAACACAATACAAAACACAACACAAACACAACACACAACACAAACACAACACACAACACAACACACAACACAAACACAACACAAAACACAACACACAACACAACACAACACACAACACAACACAATACAAAACACAACACAAACACAACACACAACACAAAACAAACACAAAACACAACACACAACACAACACAATACAAAACAAACACAAAACACAACACACAACACAAACACAATACAAAACACAACACACAACACAAAACAAACACAAAACACAACACACAACACAACACAATACAAAACACAACACAAACACAACACACAACACAAAACAAACACAAAACACAACACACAACACAACACAATACAAAACACAACACAAACACAACACACAACACAAAACAAACACAAAACACAACACACAACACAACACAATACAAAACACAACACAAACACAACACACAACACAAAACAAACACAAAACACAACACACAACACAACACAATACAAAACACAACACAAACACAACACACAACACAAAACAAACACAAAACACAACACACAACACAACACAATACAAAACACAACACAAACACAACACACAACACAAAACAAACACAAAACACAACACACAACACAACACAATACAAAACACAACACAAACACAACACACAACACAAAACACAATACAAAACCCACCACAATAAAAAACACAATACTAAACACAATAACAAACACTATAACAAACATAAAACAAACACAATACAAAACACAACACACAATACAAAACACAACACAAAACAAACAACACAAAACACAATACAAAACACAACACACTATAACAAACATAATCAAAACACAATACAAACACAAACACAAAACACAACACAAAACACAAAACACAATACAAAACAAACACAACACACAATACAAAACAATACAAAACACAACACAAACACAACACAAAACACAACACACAACACACAACACAACACACAACACAACACAATACAAAACACAACACAAACACAACACACAACACAAACACAACACACAACACAACACACAACACAAACACAACACAAAACACAACACACAACACAAAACACAACACAATACAAAACACAACACAAACACAACACACAACACAAAACAAACACAAAACACAACACACAACACAACACAATACAAAACAAACACAAAACACAACACACAACACAAACACAATACAAAACACAACACACAACACAAAACAAACACAAAACACAACACACAACACAACACAATACAAAACACAACACAAACACAACACACAACACAAAACAAACACAAAACACAACACACAACACAACACAATACAAAACACAACACAAACACAACACACAACACAAAACAAACACAAAACACAACACACAACACAACACAATACAAAACACAACACAAACACAACACACAACACAAAACAAACACAAAACACAACACACAACACAACACAATACAAAACACAACACAAACACAACACACAACACAAAACAAACACAAAACAAACACAAAACACAACACAACACAATACAAAACACAACACAAACACAACACACAACACAAAACAAACACAAAACACAACACACAACACAACACAATACAAAACACAACACAACACACAACACAAAACAAACACAAAACACAACACAACACACAACACAACACAATACAAAACACAACACAAACACAACACACAACACAAAACAAACACAATACAAACACAACACAACCAAAACAAAACCCACCACAATAACAAACACAATAACAAACACAATAACAAACACAATAACAAACACAATAACAAACACAATAACAAACACAATAACAAACACAATAACAAACACAATACAAAACACGATACAAACACAACACAACCAAAACACAACACAAAATAACACAAAACACAAACACAACACAAAACAATCACAACACAAAACACAATACAAAACCCACCACAACACAAAACACAATACAAACCACAATAACAAACACAATACAAAACACAATACATAACACAATACATAACACATAGTACATAGCCTACCAGGTAGGCATAAACAACATGAACTGCTCAGAAAATCCATCCCCTGCTAGTACTAACAGCTAGCCTAGTAAAAACTGCATTTAGCTAGCTATCCACAGGCCAGTGAAATATAGCTGGACTGCAATGGGAGCCATTTTGTAAAAGAAGACAAAATAGACCTACCTTCATGGCTTTGTACAGGCGCTCAGCAAAGTAATTAGACTGGTTCTTTACACTCCGAACTGCAGAGAGAAAGAGAGATGTGATAGGTCAACAAAAACTAAATATTACAATAGCCAAACCTGTAAGATGTAATTTGTCAACAGCCTAAAAAAATTGTTTCACCTTTATTTAACTAGACAAGTCAGTTAAGAACAAATTCTTATTTACAATGACGGCCTAGGAACAGTGGGTTAACTTGTCTGTTCAGGACGACAGATTTGTACCTTGTCAGCTCGGGGATTTGAACTTGCAACCGGTTACTAGTCCAACGCTCTAACCACTAGGCTACCCTGCCGCCCCACTGTCCATGCAGAACAATCCTTACCTATGCCATACATGGCCTGTTTCACGTCTCCAGACATCTCCTTCTTGATGATCTGTTCAATGTCCTTATTGCTGCATCGAACAAACTCTTGGAACACTGAGAAACAGAAATGACATGTGAATCGTCAATCATAAAAGCCAGATATATATCTATATAGAGGCTTATATATCCAATAATATGTCTATCTAATACCGCATTAGTGCTAACACAGTGTTTCTCTGGTACCTCTCCTGAGATGTGGTCAGTAGTGATTAAATAGTGTTTCTCTGGTACCTCTCCTGAGATGTGGTCAGTAGTGATTAAACAGTGTTTCTCTGGTACCTCTCCTGAGATGTGGTCAGTAGTGGTTAAATAGTGTTTCTCTGGTACCTCTCCTAAGATGTGGTCAGTAGTGGTTAAATAGTGTTTCTCTGGTACCTCTCCTAAGATGTGGTCAGTAGTGGTTAAACAGTGTTTCTCTGGTACCTCTCTGAGATGTGGTCAGTAGTGATTAAATAGTGTTTCTCTGGTACCTCTCCTGAGATGTGGTCAGTAGTGATTAAATAGTGTTTCTCTGGTACCTCTCCTGAGATGTGGTCAGTAGTGATTAAATAGTGTTTCTCTGGTACCTCTCTGAGATGTGGTCAGTAGTGATTAAATAGTGTTTCTCTGGTACCTCTCTGAGATGTGGTCAGTAGTGATTAAATAGTGTTTCTCTGGTTCCTCTCTGAGATGTGGTCAGTAGTGGTTAAACAGTGTTTCTCTGGTACCTCTCCTGAGATGTGGTCAGTAGTGATTAAACAGTGTTTCTCTGGTACCTCTCCTGAGATGTGGTCAGTAGTGATTAAATAGTGTTTCTCTGGTACCTCTCCTGAGATGTGGTCAGTAGTGATTAAATAGTGTTTCTCTGGTACCTCTCCTGAGATGTGGTCAGTAGTGATTAAACAGTGTTTCTCTGGTACCTCTCCTGAGATGTGGTCAGTAGTGGTTAAATAGTGTTTCTCTGGTACATCTCCTAAGATGTGGTCAGTAGTGGTTAAATAGTGTTTCTCTGGTACCTCTCCTAAGATGTGGTCAGTAGTGGTTAAACAGTGTTTCTCTGGTACCTCTCTGAGATGTGGTCAGTAGTGATTAAATAGTGTTTCTCTGGTACCTCTCTGAGATGTGGTCAGTAGTGATTAAATAGTGTTTCTCTGGTACCTCTCCTGAGATGTGGTCAGTAGTGATTAAATAGTGTTTCTCTGGTACCTCTCCTGAGATGTGGTCAGTAGTGATTAAATAGTGTTTCTCTGGTACCTCTCTGAGATGTGGTCAGTAGTGATTAAATAGTGTTTCTCTGGTACCTCTCTGAGATGTGGTCAGTAGTGATTAAATAGTGTTTCTCTGGTTCCTCTCTGAGATGTGGTCAGTAGTGGTTAAACAGTGTTTCTCTGGTACCTCTCTGAGATGTGGTCAGTAGTGGTTAAATAGTGTTTCTCTGGTACCTCTCCTGAGATGTGGTCAGTAGTGATTAAACAGTGTTTCTCTGGTACCTCTCCTGAGATGTGGTCAGTAGTGATTAAATAGTGTTTCTCTGGTACCTCTCCTGAGATGTGGTCAGTAGTGATTAAATAGTGTTTCTCTGGTACCTCTCCTGAGATGTGGTCAGTAGTGATTAAATAGTGTTTCTCTGGTACCTCTCCTGAGATGTGGTCAGTAGTGATTAAATAGTGTTTCTCTGGTACCTCTCCTGAGATGTGGTCAGTAGTGATTAAATAGTGTTTCTCTGGTACCTCTCTGAGATGTGGTCAGTAGTGATTGAATAGTGTTTCTCTGGTACCTCTCCTGAGATGTGGTCAGTAGTGATTAAATAGTGTTTCTCTGGTACCTCTCCTGAGATGTGGTCAGTAGTGATTAAACAGTGTTTCTCTGGTACCTCTCTGAGATGTGGTCAGTAGTGATTAAATAGTGTTTCTCTGGTTCCTCTCTGAGATGTGGTCAGTAGCGGTTAAACAGTGTTTCTCTGGTACCTCTCCTGAGATGTGGTCAGTAGTGATTAAATAGTGTTTCTCTGGTACCTCTCCTGAGATGTGGTCAGTAGTGATTAAATAGTGTTTCTCTGGTACCTCTCCTGAGATGTGGTCAGTAGTGATTAAACAGTGTTTCTCTGGTACCTCTCTGAGATGTGGTCAGTAGTGATTAAATAGTGTTTCTCTGGTTCCTCTCTGAGATGTGGTCAGTAGCGGTTAAACAGTGTTTCTCTGGTACCTCTCCTGAGATGTGGTCAGTAGTGATTAAATAGTGTTTCTCTGGTACCTCTCCTGAGATGTGGTCAGTAGTGATTAAATAGTGTTTCTCTGGTACCTCTCTGAGATGTGGTCAGTAGTGATTAAATAGTGTTTCTCTGGTACCTCTCTGAGATGTGGTCAGTAGTGATTAAACAGTGTTTCTCTGGTACCTCTCCTGAGATGTGGTCAGTAGTGATTAAATAGTGTTTCTCTGGTACCTCTCCTGAGATGTGGTCAGTAGTGATTAAACAGTGTTTCTCTGGTACCTCTCCTGAGATGTGGTCAGTAGTGATTAAACAGTGTTTCTCTGGTACCTCTCCTGAGATGTGGTCAGTAGTGATTAAACAGTGTTTCTCTGGTACCTCTCCTGAGATGTGGTCAGTAGTGGTTAAACAGTGTTTCTCTGGTACCTCTCCTGAGATGTGGTCAGTAGTGATTAAATAGTGTTTCTCTGGTACCTCTCCTGAGATGTGGGAAGCTCCTGGTACAAAGGATACTCATGAACTTAATCTCCATGTCGTCAGAGTCTTCGTTACAGGCATCGGCCAGTTCCTGAAAAGAGCATCAACACTATTCCACAATAAATCCACATGGAAATCTAACGAGCGAGAGTCATGTTGCATGATGTACTCACCTGGGCGTCCACCAATGCTCTGTCCCAGTCGGCTGGACCCTGCTCTCTCGCCCCCTGGGGGGGAGGAAGAGCACGACGGGTATTGTTATGTAGAATAGACTTCACTCACTGATATAGAATTATACGGACGGCCATATTATGGCCCGTTGTTTTGTAGATGTACAGTGTGAGGGACTAAACGTTACCTGCACCAGCGATGTGAGGATCTGACTGAAGCGTCCTGAGGTGTCTGACTGGATGGCGTCCTCCATGCTCTTCTTATAGCCTGCAAGACATCGGACCAAGGTTAATACAAGGCTATTATTCAAGCATCATAGGTGTTTATAGCTACAGTAAAGATTAGTGCTTCAGTGTGTTATGGTTTAGTAACAGCTACCAGAACAACTGGCTCCCCCTAAAGGCAACAATAGGTACCACAGTTGAGAGAACAAATAAAATACAATTGTACTTGATGCGTACACATATTTTGTAGATGTTGTTGCAGGTACAGCAAAATGCTTGTGTTTCTAGCTCCAACAGTACAGTAATATCTAATGCTTGTGTTTCTAGCTCCATCAGTACAGTAATATCTAATGCTTGTGTTTCTAGCTCCAACAGTACAGTAATACCTAATGCATGTGTTTCTAGCTCCAACAGTACAGTAATATCTAATGCTTGTGTTTCTAGTTAACAGTACAGTAATACCTAATGCTTGTGTTTCTAGCTCCAACAGTACAGTAATACCTAATGCTTGTGTTTCTAGCTCCATCAGTACAGTAATACCTAATGCTTGTGTTTCTATCTCCATCAGTACAGTAATACCTAATGGTTGTGTTTCTAGCTCCAACAGTACAGTAATATCTAATGCTTGTGTTTCTAGTTAACAGTACAGTAATACCTAATGCTTGTGTTTCTAGCTCCATCAGTACAGTAATATTCTAATGCTTGTGTTTCTAGCTCCATCAGTACAGTAATACCTAATGCTTGTGTTTCTAGTTAACAGTACAGTAATATCTAATGCTTGTGTTTCTAGCTCCATACGTACAGTAATATCTAATGCTTGTGTTTCTAGCTCCAACAGTACAGTAATATCTAATGCTTGTGTTTCTAGCTCCAACAGTGCAGTAATATCTAATGCTTGTGTTTCTAGCTCCATCCGTACAGTAATATCTAATGCTTGTGTTTCTAGCTCCAACAGTACAGTAATACCTAATGCTTGTGTTTCTAGCTCCATCAGTACAGTAATATCTAATGCTTGTGTTTCTAGCTCCATCAGTACAGTAATATCTAATGCTTGTGTTTCTAGCTCCAACAGTACAGTAATATCTAATGCTTGTGTTTCTAGTTAACAGTACAGTAATATCTAATGCTTGTGTTTCTAGCTCCATCCGTACAGTAATATCTAATGCTTGTGTTTCTAGCTCCAACAGTACAGTAATACCTAGCAACACAAAACAATACACACAATACCCCCAGAACTAAAAGAAAGAAATATCAGAACGAGCAATATCAGCGTCTGCAATATCAATAAATACTGTACATATATACGGGCGTGTATAGACAGTATAGATAGTAGTTATATAGGATGGTGTATATAGACAGTATAGACAGTAGTTATATAGGATGGTGTGTATAGACAGTATAGATAGTAGTTATATAGGATGGTGTATATAGACAGTATAGACAGTAGTTATATAGGATGGTGTGTATAGACAGTATAGATAGTAGTTATATAGGATGGTGTATATAGACAGTATAGACAGTAGTTATATAGGATGGTGTGTATAGACAGTATAGATAGTAGTTATATAGGATGGTGTATATAGACAGTATAGACAGTAGTTATATAGGATGGTGTGTATAGACAGTATAGATAGTAGTTATATAGGATGGTGTATATAGACAGTATAGACAGTAGTTATATAGGATGGTGTATATAGACAGTATAGACAGTAGTTATATAGGAAGGTGTATATAGACAGTATAGACAGTAGTTATATAAGGATGGTGTGTATAGACAGTATAGACAGTAGTTATATAGGAAGGTGTATATAGACAGTATAGACAGTAGTTATATAGGATGGTGTGTATAGACAGTAGTTATATAGGATGCTGTGTATAGACAGTAGTTATATAGGATGGTGTGTATAGACAGTATAGACAGTAGTTATATAGGATGGTGTGTATAGACAGTAGTTATATAGGATGCTGTGTATAGACAGTATAGACAGTAGTTATATAGGAGGGTGTGTATAGACAGTAGTTATATAGGAGGGTGTGTATAGACAGTAGTTATATAGGATGGTGTATATAGACAGTATAGACAGTAGTTATATAGGAGGGTGTGTATAGACAGTAGTTATATAGGATGGTGTGTATAGACAGTATAGACAGTAGTTATATAGGATGGTGTGTATAGACAGTAGTTATATAGGATGCTGTGTATAGACAGTAGTTATATAGGATGGTGTATATAGACAGTATAGACAGTAGTTATATAGGAGGGTGTGTATAGACAGTAGTTATATAGGATGCTGTGTATAGACAGTTGTTATATAGGATGGTGTATATAGACAGTATAGACAGTAGTTATATAGGATGGTGTGTATAGACAGTAGTTATATAGGATGGTGTGTATAGACAGTATGGACAGTAGTTATAAGGATGGTGTGTATAGACAGTAGTTATATAGGATGGTGTATATAGACAGTATAGACATTAGTTATATAGGATGGTGTGTATAGACAGTAGTTATATAGGATGCTGTGTATAGACAGTATAGACAGTAGTTATATAGGATGGTGTGTATAGACAGTAGTTATATAGGATGGTGTGTATAGACAGTAGTTATATATGATGGTGTATATAGACAGTATAGACAGTAGTTATAGAGGATGCTGTGTATAGACAGTAGTTATATAGGATGGTGTGTACTTGGTGGAGGCTGGCTAGTGGTGACTATTTAACAGTGATGGCCTGTGTGGCAACAACCACAGCTTAAAACACAGACTAGAGGGCTATTATTATTATTATTATTATGATGGAGTACGCTATAGGCCTCACCAGCCCGGTAGGCAGCGTTCATGGCATGGATCTCCCCGTTGCTCCTGGTTACCAGGATCTCAATCAGAGCATGTTCGTCTGTCCCCGCCCCCTGGCAAAATATGGAAATAATTAGTGTGACTCCCGGGAATAGGAATGAGATGTTGTCATTCTGGTTTGTTTGAGCAACCAAACACCGCATGTATTCTAAATGCTGGGATTTACATTTTAGAATCTTTGGATTTAGTCACCATGGAAACCCCTACCTTGGTCAACACTGTGTCTGCCAGTCTGACTCAATAATGGGAATTTCTCTCTCTCTCTCTCTCTCTCTCTCTCTCTCTCTCTCTCTCTCTCTCTGTCTGTCTGTATCTCTCTCTCTCTCTCTCTCTCTCTCTCTGTCTCTCTCTCTCTCTCTCTCTCTCTCTCTCTCTCTCTCTCTCTCTCTCTCTCTCTCTCGCTCTACTTTATTGGCATGGGAAACATATGTAAACATTGCCAAAGTTAGTGGAGTAGATAATAAACAAAAGTTAAATAAACAATACAAATGAACAGTAAACATTACACTCACAGAAGTTCCAAAATAATAAAGACATTTCAAATGCCATATTATTCCTCTCCTCTCCTCTCCTCTCCTCTCCTCTCCTCTCCTCTCCTCTCCTCTCCTCTCCTCTCCTCTCCTCTCCTCTCCTCTCCTCTCCTCTCCTCTCCTCTCCTCTCCTCTCTCCTCTGTGCCATTCTTGTCGAAAGGCACATTTGTTTTTATTCATAGTTTGTCATATCAGTCTCAAACATCAAACCACCCACTGGAGAAAGAACCTGTAGGCTGTCCTTTGTCTGTGGAACATACTAAATCTGTATCACACAGAACAGAAATGTTATCTCATACTAAGACTTGTCTACTAGATATGTATCACACAGAGAGATCCACCATCCCCAAAAACATTCAGTGTCTATACATTTCTATATATTATATACACTGACCACCACCTCCTCCTACCTCCATCGCTTTCCTCATCATCTTGGCGTCAAACTCAGCGGGCGTCAGCATCAGGCCGATAATCAGCCTCTCCAGGTTCTTAGAGAGCTCAGACTTCAGATCCTTCATCAGGTCCTATAGGAGAGGTCGTAGTTAACACAGAACAGAACACCATCTTATCCTGTGTACATCTGTGGCCCATGTGTGAAACTGCAGGCACAAAATGGCCGCTGTGCATCGCCCACTCGCTGGAATGATGTCATTACATTCTAGCACACAGATTGAGTTTTGGATGTGGTGGGTTTCACAGTACAATGTAAAGCGCCACTATGTGAGTGTTGGGGGTGTCTGTCTTACCCTGCCGAGGATGGACTTAAAGGCCTGTCTGATCTCCTGTCTCTGCTCGTTGCTCCTGTTAGCCACAATGTTAATGATGACGTCTTCATCTGTGCCTGAAGACATGAACAATGGTTATAAATACCTGTTTTATCAAACACTTCCATATATCTGTTTCATACAATATCACATGATGTATGAACCAGTTACAACAACGTCATTAAGACGGTTAGAGTGAAGGTGATGTGTTTTCCATGGGAGGCTATGTACCAAAGCCTTTCATGGCTTTCCTCAGGTTCTGAGCATCATCAGCCGGGTCGAAATCACTGGCAGGACGGATGGTTGGTCTGAGCTGAAGAAGAGAGGATGAGACCGGGGGCAAGGGTCAAATCAGATATAGTACACACACACAGACACACACAGCGAGACAGACAGACAGACAGCGAGACAGACAGCGAGACAGACAGACAGACAGACAGACAGACAGACAGACAGACAGACAGACAGACAGACAGACAGACAGACAGACAGACAGACAGACAGGACAGACAGGACAGACTTCAAAGGGTCAGAGCAGCAAACATGCACAGATGTGCAGTTCAGGAACACTCTTAGACTCAGTGTTGTCACGGTAACCAAATATCAATGAATCTTCTATCACTATTTAGTTTATGATCAGAAGTCCTGGAGGGAGAGAGGCCTGGAAAACAACTGAATCAGAGTGTGTGTGTGTGTGTGTGTGTGTGTGTGTGTGTGTGTGTGTGTGTGTGTGTGTGTGTGTGTGTGTGTGTGTGTGTGTGTGTCTGGATGTCCATGTCTGCAGGATCATTGTAACAGGAACTGTCTGTATTTCAACAGTGTAATTAGTGAAATGTTGTGAGGAGGGGGTTGAGGGGCCACAGCAAGGGAAGAGACGGTAGAGTTATCACTGTGGGTTGAGGGGCCACAGCAAGGGAAGAGACGGTAGAGTTATCACCGCGGGTTGAGGGGCCACAGCAAGGGAAGAGATCCTTGTAAAGGTAATGAGATGCATGCCAGAGCCAGAACAAACATGCAATCTATACTATAAGCAACTCTGAAATGTAGTGTGCTGTTTTCGAGGGCCAAAATGAGCGGAAAAATATGCGTCCCAAATGGAACCATATAAAGTGCACTAGTTTTGACCAGAGCCCAATTAGTGTACTACATAGGGCCATTTAGAACAGATTCATTGAATAGAATGCCATTTGGGATGTGTGAGTAGACGTCAGAGGGCAGAGGGCCGAACCTGAACTTTGGTCGTGGCACTTGTTTCCCACATCTTGTAGGCTAGCTGAGCAGCCTCTGGGAAGAACTCTCCTGCTAGGCTGCAATGACCAATTACATACCAATGAGTCAAGGAGTATAGAACACAGTGAATCACAAAAAACAGACAGCGGTTTATAAGCCCATCTGGGCTGGGCATCCTGAAGATAAAAGACACTATAATAATACAATGTATCTAGTTGAATCTAACCATGAGTCAACATAACACCACCAACAACAAAACCACAGAGCTAACCCTGACTAGGGCTGTTGCGGTGACCGTATTACCGAGTCATGAAGGCAGTCAAATTCCATGTGACCATAATTAGGTTTCTCCAAGCTCTGATGCTGCTGATGGTCATAAGTAGGCTACCAAACTTGCTAACTGCCTCGTACTCAGCCCTCTATTGTCCCGCTAATCACTTTGACATCAATGCAAATGTTATGGAAAATCTAATCAAACACTTCATAAGAGCCCATGAGCTCATGTTGCGCAACATTTCTATAGGCTCTGCAATTGTGTGAGAAAACAGAGTGATGGCCTCTATTAAAAAGAGGAGGATACCATCAGCTTTCTATAGGCTAGGCCTGCTATATTTATTTCTCAACTTTCCTAATATAATATTGTATTCTTCATACTATTAAATAATATAAAATAATGCCAGGGAATTGTAAGCAAATCTTGTCTGCTGAATGAACTAGTGTAGCCCACAGCCATTGGGCATAGCCAGATCAGGACCTAACATAAGGACAACTCAGACGACGCTATTCTGTTCTTCTGAAATAGACTACGTTTTCTTCATATCATGTTTCTTTTGACCGGTCTAAAATAAATAATGGATTTATTGTGATGGTATAAGTTATATTACATGGATATATTAAACTTATTAAAATGTAGATGTTTCAAATGTCTACATCAGTGGCTTGTAAGCTTGTGTGGAAGCCAGGAGATGCTAAATGTTAATTAACAGGTCAATTACTGTGAGACCGACAGTTATTTGCTTGACAATCACCGGCTGCCGAAATTTCATGACCGCCACATCCCTAACCCCTCCCAACAACAAAACCAGAGCTATCCCTGACTCCCCAACATATCTAAAGAAAACCCACTGGGGTAATTTCCTAGATAAAATATGCTATTCTGAGATCTGACACATTCAACATGACATCATGTTCCTTTCCTTTGTTTACTCTACTAATAATAGTTCACTAAAGTAGCCAGGTCGTCATTCAGGTCGTCATTCAGGTCGTCATTCAGGTCGTCATTCCATCAAATTACTGCCGTTTGCTCCTCTTTGATATTTTAGGTAGAAAATGTGCACCATTGCATTTTTAAAAGCCTGCTATATTAAATGAAGTGCCCTTTAATATAGACCACATGGAGAATTGAATAAATCCATTTTTTTTATATGAATAAAGGCTTGCTAGAGTAACAAATTCAGCATTTTGACACAAGGGAATTTATGGCTGATGAAATCATCATCTGTTACAGTCAGCTATGTTACAGTCAGCCCTGCTACTATATTTGGCACTTTAATAGTCATTTATTTATTTTTACCTCTTGAGATAGGAAAACATGTTATTTTTATTAAGTTGTACGTGTGCTCTTTATGAAAGAATGTCAAATAAATATGTGAAATCAAAAGTTTATTTTTAACCAAGTCAAATTTGAATTGTTGGAACGACCCAGCTGTAGCCCTAGCCTACACTAGCCTGGTCACAGATCTGTTTGTACTCTTGCCATCTTCATGCCAACATGATGTTGGCATGACAATGAGTGACATGGACCCTTCAGGCTTGCCCTTTGAGAGTTATATATTAACAGCATTTCTCCTCTGACTCATTCCTGAACTATGACAACATTTAATTCTAAATTCTCTCACTTTTCAGGGAAGCTTTGGGTTTCAGCTCCTTGGCTTAATGTTTCCTCAGAAAAGGCATTATTACATTTGCCAACTGTGAATAAATTGAGATGGAGCAATGTCGCCCCCAAGTGGTGTACATGAACTACTGCAAAACACAGTAATGATGAGCTCTATCAATCAGCAATAACTAACTTACTCATCATCTCCTCCACACAGGGCGAGCAGAGTCCTCTTGTAATCTCCTGATGTGTCTTCCTGTTGGGTAGAAGACCAGACAGAACATTAAGATACCATGTTAAAAGATAGAGATACAGAGATATGTACGGATAAACAGAAAGCTACTTAGACAGACAAGGAAACATACATATAGACAGATAGCTAGTTAGATAGACAGATAGCTAGTTAGATAGACAGGGATATATACAGATAGACAGATAGTTAGTTAGATATACACATAGACAGATAGTTAGACAGGGAGATAGAAAGATAGTTAGTTAGATAGACAGGGAGATATACAGATAGACAGATAGCTAGTTAGAAACTCAGAGAGATAGACAGATAGACAGATAGCTAGTTAGATAGACAGATAGCTAGATAGACAGATAGCTAGTTAGAAAGACAGGGAGATAGACAGATAGCTAGTTAGATAGACAGATAGCTAGTTAGAAAGACAGGGAGATAGACAGATAGCTAGTTAGATAGACATAGCTAGTTAGAACGACAGGGAGATAGACAGATAGCTAGTTAGATACACAGGGAGATATACAGATAGACAGATAGCTAGTTAGACACACAGGGAGATATACAGATAGACAGATAGCTAGTTAGATAGCTAGTTAGGTAGACAGTAAGTATAGAGTCATAAAGTCACTCTTATTTCAGTCACTAGACAAGGTAACTAAGAACTAAGACAGAAGTTCAAAGAAGAGGCATTGTAACATCTATAGGATGAAAGCATCTATGGGTTTAAGACAAGTTAAGTTGTATCACCTTGATCATGTTGTACAGGGACTTCTCATAGCACATACGGAAGCACTCCCGAATATCCAGCATGTCTATCTCAGAACGACAGATCATGATCCTGATCAGAGTGTTGTCTTGCGTACCAAGACCCTGGAGAGAAAGAGAGAGAGAGAGAGAGAGAGATTGAGGGGGGAAAGAGAGAGGGAGGTGAGAGATAAAGAAAGAAATAGAGAGAAATAGAGACAGAGACAGAGAGAGAGGGAATGTTGGTCAGAGTGAGGTTGGTCAGAGTGAGGTTGGTCAGAGTGAGGTTGGTCAGAGTGAGGTTGGTATGAGTGAGGTTGGTCAGAGTGAGGTTGGTCAGAGTGAGGTTGGTCAGAGTGAGGTTGGTCAGAGTGAGGTTGGTCAGAGTGAGGTTAGTATGACTGAGGTTGGTATGAGTGAGGTTGGTCAGAGTGAGGTTGGTCAGAGTGAGGTTGGTCAGAGTGAGGTTGGTATGACTGAGGTTGGTCAGAGTGAGGTTGGTCAGAGTGAGGTTGGTCAGAGTGAGGTTGGTCAGAGTGAGGTTGGTCAGAGTGAGGTTGGTATGAGTGCAGCTGAGCCTGAAAGAAGAATAAACCGTTGAGGTTCACCTTCATAGACTTGTAGAGGCGCTTGGCGAAGTACATAGGTACACTCCTGATGCACTGAACTGTAGGAGAAAGACAGACATGTTGAAATAAGAGTTCATGGGATGACTTAACTAGGTATGATCTTTTAGCCTGATTAAACCCCACTGAACGACGGTGAGTGAACTCAACGGTGTTCAATTTGATTTCAATTGGGTTCAGTCTGATTTTTAACCAGGCGGAAGGAAAGAGTCCAACGCGTACCGACAGCCAACATGAGTCTTTCAAAGTCCCCAGACAGCTCACTCTTGATACTGTCCTCTATGGGCTTCTCTGCTATCTCCTGGTACTTATCAAACACTGCAGGAGGAAGACAGAGAACGGAGTCATTCCCTGGCATGCTATCCTAGTCAGTGGACTATTGAGACCAGACCACAGACACATAACTCAGCAGCCTGATACAACCAGTGTTGTGGGTGTGACAAGAAATTACAGATTAACACAAGTAGATGTCACACTGACATCATAATGGATTCGTTCCAAATGGAACCCTATTCGTTACATAGTGCACTACTTTTAACATCTATGGGTTATAGACAGAGCACTATGTAGGGAGTAGGGTGCCATTTGGGATGTAACCAGTGTTCTGGTCAGGCTGAGGTCATGATACTGTTGTCGCGCTCAGCCTCATGTTTATGTACCCCGGTGTTATACTCACCCATCTGGAGGTGGTTGACACTGCGGTTTCCCAGCAACATAATGAAAATGGACTCCTCTGTGCCCCACTGCTCCTCCCCGGCTGCAAACAGCGCCTGAAAGCGTTGAAAAGTGTTGAAAAGGGATAGTTACAGACAGGTAGAAAGGAGTTGATCAGGTTAGGAAGGGAAAAGGAAGAAACAGTTGGTGGGTTTGTATTGCGGTGAACGTGTTCTGTACTACTGCTTCAAACACTCACCTGAGCATCCTCCTCCACTAGCTCTGCATGCACTACTCCTGGTTCATCTCTGGTTCCCTGGAAACACACACACAGACACACAGACACACAGACACACAGACACACACACACACACACACACACACACACACACACACACACACACACACACACACACACACACACACACACACAATGTTTGACTAAACAGCTACACAAATGCTTTGGTTAGGACAACAACAAGTTAGTTAACAGATTGGTTATATCTACTTACAAAAACAAAAAAACTCAACTTAGAAAAACAAGCTATTGACAGCCTTTCAAATAATAAAATCATATTAGATCCACTACTGGCATAGCATTCACTAACCTGGAGTAAAACCACCAGCATCTTCTTAAAGTGCCCTGAGGTGTCTCCTGTAACATCCTCCTCGATGTCTGAGCCGTAAGCTGAAGACAGCAACAACACAGGCAGTTAATAATACAACCAGTATTTCACTGGAATATGCTGTGTTTGTTATATGTCATACAGTAGCTGTACAGATGTCTAATCTTAATTTGACCCGTTTCTCACAGCAGGAAAATAATTTGGAAGCAACAGGAAATGTGAATTCAAGTGGAAATTACAAACTTCACACTACAAGATGCTGAACTTTTGAGCAGTTTTCTTCAGTGGTTAGCTTCAAGGTAGACAATTCTGGACTGATGTACAGTGGGCTTTTCTGGTGCTTTCGCGGCTGTCGTGTCTTCACCCAGGTGGGTGCTACACATCGGTAGTGGGCGAATTCTACCCATGGGAGTTTGACTTCAGAGACTACTACTGAGAAGCTCTGGGCCAGGGTGCCCTGATGGACAGCTCTGGACCAGTCAGACACCCCCTGGATGTGAGCCCCCCCCCTCTGTTTCATCTCTGAACTGCCTCTACTCTAGCCTTCCTCCTGGTGCTGACTGCCTAAGCCATTAATGAACTACCTTGCCTGCCATGATCAGCCATTGACTATTTGTTTGGGTTTTTCAAAATTGCATGTCTTGTTGTTGTTGTTGTTGTTGTTGTTGTTGTTGTTGTTGTTGTTTAAAGCACTCTGAGATTGTAATGGAAAGAGCTATAAAATATGTATTATTATCATTATTATTATTATATGTCATACTGTATGTCATAACGAGTGACTTTTTGCACTCATTATGATCATGTTCTGATGCTCAAGATCAAGATCGATCGTTTGATGGACATTCAGCTTCTAACGAGATGAAGGAAATGCAGTTGAAGTCGGTAGTTTACATACACTTTAGCCAAATACATTTAAACTCAGTTTGTCACAATTCCTGACATTTAATCCTAGTAAAAATTCCCTGTCTTAGGTCATTTATGATCACCACTTTATTTTAAGAATGTGAAATGTCAGAATAACAGTAGAGAGAATGATTTACTTCAGCTTTTATTTATTTCATCACATTCACAGTGGGTCAGAAGTTTACACACACTCAATTAGTATTTGGTAGCATTCAAATTGTTTAACTTGGGTCAAACGTTTTGGGTAGCCTTCCACAAGCTTCCCACAATAAGTTGGGTGAATTCTGGCCCATTCCTCCTGACAGAGCTGGTGTAACTGAGTCTGCTTGGGGTCATTGTCCATTTGGAATAACTATTTGTGAACTAGCTTTAACTTCCTGACTGATGTCTTGAGATGTTGCTTCAATATATCAACATAATTTTCCATCCTCATGATACCATCTATTTTGTGAAGTGCACCAGTCCCTCCTCTAGCAAAGCACCCCACAACATGATGCTGCCACCCTCGTGCCTAACGGTTGGGATGGTGTTCTTCGGCTTGCAAGCCTCCCCCTTGCTGAGCTGCCTTTCAGTTTATGTCGATATAGGACTTGTTTTACTGTGGATATAGATACTTGTGTACCTGTTTCCTCCAGCATCTTCACAAGGCCCTTTGCTGTTGTTCTAGGATTGATTTGCACTTTTCGCACTAAAGTACGTTCATCTCTAGGAGACAGAACACGTCTCCTTCCAGAGCGGTATGACGGCTGAGTGGTCCCATGTGTTTATACTTGCACACTATTGTTTGTACAGATGAATGTGGTACCTTCAGGCGTTTGGAAATTGCTTCCAAGGATGAACCAGACTTGTGGAGGTCTACAATTCTGTTCTGAGGTCTTGGCTGTTTTTCTTTTGATTTTTCCATGATGTCAAGCAAAGAGGCACTGAGTTTGAAGATAGTCTTTCAAATACATCCACGGGTACACCTCCAATTGACTCAAATGATGTAAATTAGCCTATCAGAAGCTTCTAAAGCCATGACATCATTTTCTGGAATTTTCAATGCTGTCTAAAGGCACAGTCAACTTATTGTATGTAAACTTCTGACCCACTGGAATTGTGATACAGTGAATTAGAAGTGAAATAATCTGTCTGTAAACAATTGTTGGAAAAATGACTTGTGTCACACACAAAGTAGATGTCCTAAACGACTTGCCAAAACTATAGTTTGTTAACAAGAAATTAGTTTAGTGGTTGAAAAACGAGGTTTAATGAATCCAACCTAAGTGTATGTAAACTTCCAACGTCAACTGTATATCTTACCATCTAATGGTGGGTAGGAAATATATCTTACCATCTATTCTAATGGGAAGAAGAAATATATCTTACCATCTATTCTAATGGGAGGAAGAAATATATCTTACTATCTAATGGGAGGAAGAAATATATCTTACCATCTATTCTAATGGGAGGAAGAAATATATCTTACCATCTATTCTAATGGGAGGAAGAAATATATCTTACCATCTATTCTAATGGGAGGAAGAAGTATATCTTACCATCTATTCTAATGGGAGGAAGAAATATATCTTACCATCTATTCTAATGGGAGGAAGAAATATATCTTACCATCTATTCTAATGGGAGGAAGAAATATATCTTACCATCTATTCTAATGGGAGGAAGAAATATATCTTACCATCTATTCTAATGGGAGGAATAAATATATCTTACTATCTAATGGGAGGGAGGAAATATATCTTACCATCTAATGGGAGGGAGGAAATATATCTTACCATCTAATGGGAGGTAGGAAATATATCTTACCATCTATTCTAATGGCAGGTAGGAAATATATCTTACCATCTATTCTAATGGCAGGTAGGAAATATATCTTACCATCTATTCTAATGGGAGGAAGAAATATATCTTACCATCTATTCTAATCGGAGGTAGGAAATATATCTTACCATCTATTCTAATGGCAGGTAGGAAATATATCTTACCATCTATTCTAATGGGAGGAAGAAATATATCTTACCATCTATTCTAATGGGAGGTAGGAAATATATCTTACCATCTATTCTAATGGGAGGAAGAAATATATCTTACCATCTATTCTAATGGGAGGGAGGAAATATATCTTACCATCTAATGGGAGGAAGAAGTATATCTTACCATCTATTCTAATGGCAGGTAGGAAATATATCTTACCATCTATTCTAATGGGAGGAAGAAATATATCTTACCATCTATTCTAATGGGAGGAAGAAATATATCTTACCATCTATTCTAATGGGAGGTAGGAAATATATCTTACCATCTAATGGGAGGAAGAAGTATATCTTACCATCTAATGGGAAGAATAAATATATCTTACCATCCTTGTATGCCTCCACCAGGTTGTGTATCTGTTGGTTGTTCCTGGAGGCCAAGACTTCAATCAGGCACTTCTCATCTGTTCCTGCCCCCTTAGAAATAAAGCATTTCATTAAATACAGAATGGCACAAGTTACTAACTGGACTGTGTAACAGTTATTTCGTATGTGGTGTCTGATGTGGGTATTCTCAATTCTTATAATTTTCCTATTTCTTTTACTTCCTAAATATAATAATTTGATGGCATCATGGGTCTCTACTACAGAATCTCACTTTGATGGCATCATGGATCTCTTTGGCGTCATGGTAGGCCTGGGGTCTCATCAGACTGACGATGAGGCGTTCAAACTTCCCCGTCAGCTCATACTTCAGGTCGTCTATCAGGTTCTGGGGAAGAGAGACATGTCTGTTATGAAGTTACCCTCTCGTGTTGTGTGCACACTGAATTGTGAGTAGCAAATGGACTGGAAAAAACTTACCTCAAAGAATTCAACATAATTGGTAAGAGACACATGTCTGTTATGAAGTTATCCTGTGAGAATGTGCAGAAGGCTCAGTAAACCATATTGAGTGAGTTCAACAATGGTTCTGTTTGAGGTGAACCTGTTACTTAGTAACAATTTCAGATGATGATGAACAATTTGGATGAACATTCCAAAATGTTTATAGTTTAAACATTAAACAGCTAATTTTTGTAAGTATAAACTGTGGCGGTTTAAGGGACAATAATCAATCTTTAAATGACTTTGCTATTCCTACTAGATGTAATAGAAAGCCTACAGGGTTACATTATTATTTGTAGTGGCAGTTTAGAACCCGAAACGGACACCGACGTTCGCTGCACACTACATTCTCAGACTGTTAGCTAACGTTAGCACGACACAAATGTTAGCTAACGTTAGCACAAAACAAATGTTAGCTAACGTTAGCACGACACAAATGTTAGCTAACGTTAGCACAAAACAAATGTTAGCTAACGTTAGCACAAAACAAATGTTAGCTAACGTTAGCACAAAACAAATGTTAGCGAACGTTAGCACGACACAAATGTTAGCTAACGTTAGCACAAAACAAATGTTAGCTAACGTTAGCACAAAACAAATGTTAGCTAACGTTAGCACAAAACAAATGTTAGCGAACGTTAGCACAAAACAAATGTTAGCTTAACGTCCTGAATTTAACTAAGAATGTATTGTACCTTCTAACAAACGGGCACGCTGAATTGTGTAATATGTGGTAAAGATTTATTTTACAGCGTGGTTTTAGCTGGTACTTACTTACCTGATCCAGTATTGACCGGGTATTCACTACAGATCATAGAGTGGGTCACAGTAACAACGGATACTCAAAGCATTCAACACCAAATTATACATAGTGATGTTTATATAAACACAAAAAAAAAACCCACTGACTGTAATTTCTATGCAATCCAGGTCCAGCTCTGGAAAGGTACAGAAACGTGATGATAGACGTGATGTTGGATGTTTTGATGTGATGTTAGATGTTATGATGTGATGTTAGATGTTATCATATGATGTTGGATGTTATGATGTGATGTTAGATGTTATGATGTGATGTTGGATGTTGGATGTTATGATGTGATTTTCCTGTACCTTCCCATAGCTAGACTTGTACGCCTGTACAATCTCCTGTCTCTGAGCATTGCTTCTGCCAGTGACCAAATCCAAGATGGCCTCCTTGTCGCTGCCTGTAGAGAACAGAGGAAGATCATCAGTAACATCATCAGCAATATTTGACCTTCGAACTTTCTAAGTCAGGGCTGCCCAAACCCTGTTCCTGGAAAGCTACACCATTGTTGGATTCTATTCTGTTTCTATGAGCTACCTTCCTGTACATTATTGGTCCAGCCCCAGTTGTAACTAATCTGATGCTTATCAACCAGCTAATTGTTAGAATTAGGTGTGCTAGATTAGGATTAGTGTGAAAACCTACAGGAGGGTAGCTCTCTAGGAACAGGGTTAGTGTGAAAACCTACAGGAGGGTAGCTCTCTAGGAACACGGTTGGAGTTAAAACCTACAGGATGGTATCTCTACAGGAACAGGGTTGGAGTTAAAACCTAAAGGATGATAAGTCTCCAGGAACAGGGTTGGAGTTAAAACCTACAGGACGGTATCTCTCCAGGAACATGGTTGGAGTTAAAACCTACAGGAGGGTAGTTGTCTAGGAACAGGGTTGGAGTTAAAACCTACAGGAGGGTAGCTGTCCAGGAACAGGGTTGGAGTTAAAACCTACAGGAGGGTAGCTCTTCAGGAACAGGGTTGGAGTTAAAACCTACAGGAACAGGGTTGGAGTTAAAACCTACAGGAGGGTAGCTCTTCAGGAACAGGGTTAGAGTTAAAACCTACAGGATGGTGTCTCTCCAGGAACAGGGTTAGAGTTAAAACCTACAGGATGGTATCTCTCTAGGAACAGGGTTAGAGTTAAAACCTACAGGAGGGTAGCTGTCCAGGAACAGGGTGAGAGTTAAAACCTACAGGATGGTGTCTCTCCAGGAACAGGGTTTGAGTTAAAACCTACAGGATGGTAGCTCTCTAGGAACAGGGTTAGAGTTAAAACCTACAGTAGGGTAGCTCTCCAGGAACAGGGTTAGTGTGCACACCTACAGGATGGTAGCTCTCTAGGAACAGGGTTAGCGTTAAAACCTACAGGATGGTAGCTCTCTAGGAACAGGGTTAGAGTTAAAACCTACAGGATGGTAGCTCTCCAGGAACAGGGTTGGAGTTCAAACCTACAGGATGGTAGCTCTCTAGGAACAGGGTTAGAGTTCAAACCTACAGGATGGTAGCTCTCTAGGAACAGGGTTGGAGTTCAAACCTACAGAAGGGTAGCTCTCCAGGAACAGGGTTAGTGTGCACACCTACAGGATGGTAGCTCTCTAGGAACAGGGTTAGAGTTAAAACCTACAGGATGGTAGCTCTCTAGGAACAGGGTTGGAGTTAAAACCTACAGGATGGTAGCTCTCTAGGAACAGGGTTGGAGTTCAAACCTACAGAAGGGTAGCTCTCCAGGAACAGGGTTAGTGTGCACACCTACAGGATGGTAGCTCTCTAGGAACAGGGTTAGAGTTAAAACCTACAGGATGGTAGCTCTCTAGGAACAGGGTTAGAGTTAAAACCTACAGGATGGTAGCTCTCTAGGAACAGGGTTGGAGTTCAAACCTACAGAAGGGTAGCTCTCCAGGAACACGGTTGGAGTTCAAACCTACAGAAGGGTAGCTCTCCAGGAACAGGGTTGGACATCCCTGTTCCAAGCAGTTGTGAATACTGGTGTTGGAGTTGTGTATCTCTAGCCTGGTTAATAAACTAGACAAAACTGAAGTAAACTGAAACAAAGGTGTGCAGTGTTCTGTTTGTTTTTTTACCAGGCTAGTGTCCCCCTGCCCTACAGTGGACACGAAGTGTAGCTACATTGTTACTCACCGATGCCTTTCATGGCATTGTAGAGAGTCTCAGCATCTGCGCTGGCATCGAAGTCTGGAGCATCGGTTACTGTGCCTCGGAACCCCTGTAAGAACATTCATTACCTTTTACCAACCTCATTCACGACAATGGCCCGGGGCACAGTTTCAGTTGTTAGGGGCACAGTTTCAGTTGTTAGGGGCACAGTTTCAGTTGTTAGGGGCACAGTTTCAGTTGTTAGAGGCACAGTTTCAGTTGTTAGGGGCACAGTTTCAGTTGTTAGGGGCACAGTTTCAGTTGTTAGGGGCACAGTTTCAGTTGTTTCAGTCAGTTGTTAAAGAACACATTCTTATTCACAACAATCAGTTTCATAGGAGGGGGAAAAGGGTTGATTGAGCCAACTGGATGCTGGGTATGACTAGTTGGGCACAGAAGAATGAACGAGGGGCCAGGAATTACTCTGGGCCTATCCCAAGGTTAATTAAAGTCACAGGGGAGTGGGGGGCCGTGTAAGGGGCCATGGGTGTGTGTGTGGGCTGTGTAGGAGAATGTTACGGCCTTTGAGGGGCTGTGTGGGTGTGCAGGGGGCAGGAAGGAATGTGTGGGTGTACAGGGGGCAGGAAGTGGCTGTGCGGGTGTATAGGGGGCAGGAAGTAGCTGTGCGGGTGTACAGGAGGCATGAAGTTGATTTGTGGGTGTGCAGGGGGCATGAAGGAATGTGTGGGTGTACAGGGGGCAGGAATTGGCTGTGTAGGTGTACATGGGGCAGGAAGGGGCTGTGGCTGCAGTGCCCTGAGCAGAGGGCTGACAGACAGACAGACAGACAGACAGCTGACACCGGTCTGTCCCCCTGCCTACAGCTGCACCCTCCAGAACAGCAGTGTGTGTAGGAGGGAGGAACAGGGAGTCAGGTTACACACACACACAGCCCTGCTCACTCTGCAGGGGTCTGACACGGCTTCAGAGAAGCCGACCTCCAATCAACACAGAAACAATAAAACACAATGCAGCCGCCAGGGCTGCAGTTCAATCAAACATGTAGTGTGTAAAATACCCGTGTTCATTTATTTCTTTATCCTGTATGTGAGACACATATCCGTTCAGCTGCTGTTTCTGTGGAGATTCTTTCTGCTGCATTGAGGCACACAGCCAACGTTTCCTACCCAGAAATCCAGCCAGCCAGACAGCCAAGGAGGCCACTGCACATGCTCAAGATGTGGCCTTACTACAGCTCTACCATAGAGACTATCACTCCCCAAGACAGCCGGGAGGTCCCACCCACATAGCGACAGGACCAAAACAATGGGCCCATAGCAACGGTCCTTTCAGCAAACAGACTGTTCAGGCAGCAAATAACTAGTGGAACATAGATAATCACATTATCTTCAGATGATACAAGTGACTTACCAGAGCTATTCGTTTTGGTTGATAAAGCTTACACTACAGCAGTGCTTGGCTGCTCGTTACATTCATCCAGATACTGCACTATCCTTGGCACCAGTCCGTCTGTGCTATGGCCAACTTGTGGTTGGGTGTTTTGGCATGGTAATGCAGCTAGGGTGGTGGAGTGCAGAGGTCATGAACAGTGGTATGAATCAAACCCACTACTCTGGTGTAGCTGGTACCATGCTCCAACCCTCAGATCCAGCAGAACCAAAAAGGACATGGTTTTGATATTAGATAGTCTAGCAGGGCCATCCTTAGACATGGTTTTGATACTAGATAGTCTAGCAGGGCCATCCTTAGACATGGTTTTGATATTAGATCGTCTAGCAGGGCCATTCTTGCAAATCTCCTCTTGTTGACTGGACTTAAGTGAGCGGAACCTGGGTGTCCGAGGCTAGGTATAATAAGATAGAGAAGTAAGTGCTGTCATATGCCTTCTGGAGCTCTCTCTGTGTGTCTGTCAATATCATGTCCAGGTTGCCAGAGGGAAGAGGGACACATTATACTAGCCTGCTGCCATTACAATAAACAGACGCCCCAGGGCTGATGACTGCTGCTAGCGAATGAATGATTCTCATCTGACACCTCCTTTGTCTTTGCATCATTATCATACAGTCATTATGGAACAGGATACGTTTATCCTTATAGCTATACTGTAGCTACACATAGCACTGAGAGAATGGCAGACACAGGATTATGACATCGACTTACCATTCCCATATTTGGTCTTTTAAGGATATGCAGGAAACAATCGACCTGCAAGACAAGATATGTGAAGCAGAAACGAGAACAGAGAAATGTGGTGACATGATGTTTAAGATGGTATCAATATCAACCAATCAAATGTATTTATAGAGCCCTTTATACAACCGTCAGTTGTCACAAAGTCCTTGAGACAAACGATATACAGAAACTGAGCGCAAGCCATGCAAGCACAGTGGCCATGAAAAACTCCTTAGAAAGAGGAGGAACCCGGCTCCTAGGCGTAGACAGTCCTCTTCTGGCTGTGCCATCTTATCGATCCTAATTGTCAATGTGAATATGATATGATAGTGAACAGCATGTGTGGCTGGATGAACAAAGAGATGCTATTGGACCATAGGCTAATGAAAATATACTTGATATGTCATTGAAGGGTGATGGTCAGGTTTCTGCTCTTTCAGCACAACACCATCCACAGAACCTGCACCAGAGAAGACTGCATTGGAAAGTCAAAATACTGTTTGATAATAAATGTCACTAGTGGGCTTGCCACAGATTCCTATAGGATTATGCAGGGAGAAGACATGAGGGGGACCAAGGAGGCCATTTTGAATTGGATTACTTGTAGGGTTGTTGGCTTATGGCCTAGTGGTTAAAGCATAGCCACGTTTTCCACAGGAAACATGTTGGCTGCTCTTCCCCTGCGGTTCAGTATGGCTACAGTGTTCCCTTTCAGAGTGGTACCATAGGCCTTAGCATCTGGTGAGGTAGAGAAAAGGACATTTAATAAAGAAACATCTACTTTTACAAAGGTAGGGTTAGGTCAAACTTGTTCTCACATTCTTGTTGGAACTGTTTTGTATCATCTCAATTTAGAACTAAAACCCACATGGTCTATGACGATGGATTCTACAGTAGATGAAAAAACTAGTTTGGTTTATAAATTTGTTTCCAAATGAGATGTAAGTCATTTAGATTCTCAGTAACAATATATTTCACGGGAGAAACACTCAGTGAGGACAAGCTGTCCTCTGGCATAAGCACACAGTATTGCAGTCAATTGTAGAATTTCAGACAGTTTCTCCATTAGTGAGAATATGTTTCTAATAAGCCCACGGCAGTGTTTAGTCTGCTAAAATATCCATCAAGCACGGTTCGATCCAATCATCTGCTATATCCACAGATCATGTCCACGACCACACCCCATCTCTCAGTCTCCCACCCCAAAATGATACAACTTTTTATTCATAAAGCATAACTTTTTTGTTTGTTTGAATTCTGTTTAAAACACACAATTTTGAATTATACTGTTTACACAATGGACATCAATGATAAACATGACTCATGTCTTCGCTCAATCCATTACCTTTACATTTACAACATCCTTTTCTCTATGTTGTTCTTAAAACTTTAGATTCTTGGTTTGTAAAAATGGAACTGTCTGTCTGTCTATTATTCTCATATCATGGACTTGGGCTGGGCTAATAATACCCTGAACAAACCGTTATAGCTCCGTTATTGTCTTCACATGACTTGCGCCAACATTATCTTAGTCTATATTGTTGAGCATTTGACCCTATAGAAAATTCACTACAAAGCAAAACCCAAACTCACCTCTTTTACCGAACTAATACGATCCAAATCAACCCCGCTGCAGTCCTGACCTCCTCTATCCCGTTTTTATCGGTTGCGTTTAGCCCGGTGTTGAAACGGCCAGCTGTCTAATTCCCTGTCCTCGAGCTCACGTAATAACTGCGGTGCTCACGGGCGGTGCGTCAAAAGAGTTCCCCCTTTCTAACAGGGAGCCCGTTAACGCAGGATAAAAACGGTGTTATGATAAACAAACAAATATGTAAACAACCTATTCACACGTGCTGTGTGGTTTTCTGTACGCTCCGTATACACACTAAGCACAGACAGTCTTTAGATGTCTTTTTTTGGTCTTGTCAATTCAGAGAAGGGTAGAATTGCAGCCTGAATATCGGGGCGTTCCTGCATGTGGGCAGTGATTGGGAGTCCCATAGGGCGGTGCACAATTGGCACAGCGTCGTCTGGGTTAGGGGAGGGTTTGGCCAGGGTAGGCCATCATTGTAAATAAGAATTTGTTCTTAACTGACTTGCCTAGTTAAATAAAGGTTTTTTAAAAATAAGGTAAAACCCACCGAAGAAGGGGCAGGGGTGACAACGATAGCTAGCTAGCCGTACACCAGGAGACAGTGTCCCCGCCAGGCACACAGCACAGTACACAGCAGGAGAGACAACATGTACTATGTTTGTCCCGCCTGTCGGGCACTGTTTTCACGAAGTTCTGTTAATGATGGTGAGGCCCGGTGTTCGTCAGGCGAGAGCGAAGGACACTGCCTACCGGTGTCAGGAACCAATGGGGTGCTTGAGTGGGAACCAATGGGATGCTCGAGTGGGGGTGTTCCTGCAGATGCAGGAATGATCACATGCAGGAACTCACTGATTTCCGGGCTGCAGTCACTATTGTCTGGTCTAGCCATTTTTTGGAGGTCTTTTTTTGGTGTGGTCCGGCCTTCATCTCAACGTCAATGGCCTTAATTTGGCCCAAACATAGACGTGTATGTTTGGTTCATATATGGTCCAGTCCGGACCGCATCCACAGGCGTTCGGTCCGTACCGGCCTATATTTGGCCCAAGTATTGATGTCTATAATTGGTTCAAATTTGTTTTGGTACTGTACTGTACTCTACTGAATTAAACTGTACTGTACTGTACTCTACTGAATTCAACTGTACTCTACTGAATTAAACTGTACTCTACTGAATTAAACTGTACTCAACTGAATTAAACTGTACTGTACTGTACTGAATTAAACTGTACTGTACTGTACTCTACTGAATTAAACTATACTGTACTGTACTCTACTGAATTAAACTATACTGTACTGTACTCTACTGAATTAAACTATACTGTACTGTACTCTACTGAATTAAACTATACCGTACTGTACTCTACTGAATTAAACTGTACTCTACTGAATTAAACTGTACTCAACTGAATTAAACTGTACTGTACTGTACTCTACTGAATTAAACTGTACTGTACTCTATTGAATTAAACTTTACTGTACTGAATTAAACTGTACTCTATTGAATTAAACTTTACTGTACTGAATTAAACTGTACTGTACTGTACTCTACTGAATTAAACTGTACTGTACTGTACTCTACTGAATTAAACTCTGTTATTTACCGGACTGTACTGCACTGAACTACACCATACTGTACTGTGCTGTTCAAACTTGTAAAACATAACCTAGACGTTCATGATTCATTCAGATTTTTTCTGTTCCGGACAACCAAATGTGTACTTGTTTGGGGGCGGAGCTCATTAGAATAATACCCAGCATGCCCTGCCAGTGTTTGGTTTTACATTTACATTTGGGTCATTCAGCAGACAATCTTATCCAGAGCGACTTACCGACAGTGCGTTCGAGTAAGGTAGATAAACGACAACATATCACAGTCATAGCAAAGAAAAAATATGAATGTAACTGTTTTACCGAGAATGTTACTGGAGTTGAAGTGGTCTAGTGGTATATTTTGTGATTCAAATCAAATCAAATCAAATATTATTTGTCACATACACATGGTTAGCAGATGTTAATGCGAGTGTAGCGAAATGCTTGTGTTTCTAGTTCCGACAATGCAGTAATAACCAACAAGTAATTTAACCTAACAATTCCAAAACTACTACCTTATACACACAAGTATAAAGGGATAAAGAATATGTACATAAAGATATATGAATGAGTGATGGTACAGAACGGCATAGGCAAGATGCAGTAGATGGTATCGAGTACAGTGTATACATATGAGATGAGTAATGTAGGGTATGTAAACAAAGTGGCATAGTTTAAAGTGGCTAGTGATACATGTATTACATAAAGATGCAGTAGATGATATAGAGTACAGTATATACTACTTTGTACATTATTGTCTCCAGATTTAAAGCTTTGGAAAAAGCTAACATACGTGCATTTGAGAGATGGGGGCAATGATACATATTATATGACAGAACCCTGCAGTTGACTCCTCTTTGCTATTTGAAATGGATTCAACAAAATGATAATTGTGATATAATGCTTCCTTCATTGAGAATGTACTGTTTGTGCAGTTGAAATTTGGCCATAGAATACATAACCAAAAAATATGTATTTTCATTGTCTGTAAATTACATAGTTTCAACTTTTATTCATAAACCTTAAAATTAAGCTGATTTCAGCTATGTTTACTATGCTACGTCTACCTCTGAGTCCAGGTTGCATGCAGAGGAGCCACCACCACCAGAGTGAATACTCCCCTTTTTTTATGTTACAATCATGTTACGATATGAGGGGAGCCAGTATTGAAACAAAGATACAACATGCAGGGCCTTCTGTACAACCATATCAGATGTAGTATTCCACTGTTATAACAGTTTGAACCTTAGTGAGAGAGAGAGAGAGAGACTGGTGTGTGTGAGATGTGAGGCCTGCCGGTTTGTGACTACGACGGAGAAGAGCATGCCCTGTGAACGATTGTGACTGGGCTATTTCTGTCTCTGCTGGCCATAGAGAGAGCCATTCCGGTAAGACGGTGCGGAATGCAAGGCTAGATTGGAGAGAGGGGGGTAAGAGAGTGAGAGAGAAGGAGGTGGGAGGAGAGATAGAGAACGAGGGGGAGAAAGAGTGAGAGAGAGCGATAGAGAAAGAGAGGGGGGAGAGAGAGAGAGCGAGTGAGAGGGGGGGGGGAGAGCAAGAGAGAGGGGGAAGGGGCACAGAGATCAGAACTTGGGGGAACACGAGAGAGGGGAGCACGAGAGAGAGACGCAGAGAGAGAGAGAGAGAGAAAAAGGGGGAAGAGTGTGAGAGAGAACCAGAGAGGGGGAAGAGGCAGAGAGATCAGAACTTGGGGGAACAAGAGAGAGGGGAGCACGAGAGAGAGAGAGAGAGAGAGAGAGAGAGAGAGAGAGAGAGAGGGGGGGGGTAGAGGGGGAGGGCCAGAGAGATCAGAATTTGGGGTAACGAGAGAGAGGGGAGCACGAGCGATAGAGAGGCAGAGAGATGGAGAGAGGGGGAGGGAATCTTTGTTAACCCCGAAGTAAAATCTTGTGTAATTTGGTCAGCCGCGTGTTCGTTCTCTGTTAGAAAGTGAGAGTTCCAGCAAAAAGTCTCCACCTTTGCCAAAGGAAACTCTCCTACTCCTTTCTATCAATTATTATTCACGCGTGCTGCGTTCACGTGCTATTGGAGTTATCGGAAGCTCCTAGTTTTCAGTGGGAAATTCCACTTGGACGACCCTCCAAGTCGGATTCACAAGTGGGAAACTCTGAAAAAATTGAATTACCCGAGTTGCAGACTTTTTACCTTTTAATTTTTACCTTTTCAACCAAAAGATGACAACAAATTTGGTTTTGACAATTACAAAATGATCAATATGGAGAATGTAGCTACTTAGACCTTATGTCAATGTTACGCAAGCTAGCTAACTTTATTATTAGCAATGTTAGCAAGCTAGCTAACTTTATTATTAGCAATGTTAGCAAGCTAGCTAACTTTATTATTAGCAATGTTAGCAAGCTAGCTAACTTTATTATTAGCAATGTTAGCAAGCTAGCTAAAATCTTATTGGTTGAGCAATTGTTTCCGACTTCAAAGGCACATAAACAGAATCATGTCAGACTTACCACTTCCCACCTCCTAGTTTCCCATTTCCCACGAGCCCATGAAGCCACCATAAGCACCGTCTTTGCCCAATCATCATACATCCAAATAACCAGTGATGAAAAACCCCACAAAATTAGCTAATGTTGCTTGTTATCCAGTCCCCCCAGGATTTCGCTGGGATTATTTGGGATATTTTCTGAGCAAAAATTGTTGATTTTTCTGGGAAAATTTGGACATTTTGCATGACAATATGTGATGATTTTGTCCAATTTGTTGCGAAAATGTGCTGAAGAGGGAAAAAGTTTGTTGACGTGACACATTATGCAGTAAATGTGTGATGATTGGTTGAAATTGCGAGCTCTCGTTTTTTTACTGCGGTGACGGGTCGGTTTTATGCAATCATATTGCAACGATTTTACTGTTACATGCAGAAATAGTGAGGTGATAGGTCAAATTTAAGAAGCCCTCTCATAATATTTGGCGATCGTGGAATCCTTGAAGGACTGGTTGTCCTTCCCATTCAGTCCCAGCAGAGTCTTCATCTACACGCATAATCTGCCCGTGGGTGTATGGGAATGAGAAAGTGAGAGGGAGAGTAAGAAAGAAATATAGACAACACTCATAGCTGGATCATGACTGTACTTAAATCACTTCCATAAATACTTATCACTACTTCTCCCCTGTTACTCAGAGCTTCCCGGAAGTCACCTGGCTTTCCTGCTCATGCACTTTACAGTACAAACAGAATAGACCGTTTTTGGAGATTAAAATGTTCCCAATCCCCGGCAAAGTATGATGGCATTTTGAGACTTTTTTAGAAGATGAGTTCATCTGCCACTGTATGCTGTCTTTGATACCTTTCAATCACATCCCAGGGAAAGATAAGTATGTTTTTTCCCTAGATTACTGTCCTACTGTCATAGTTTTACAACAAAATGGAGCTGTCTACAATAACGAGTGCGCTGAGTCGTGAAGCAAGTTCAGGGAGTGAATGCAACATGTAAAGTGTTGGTCCCATGTTTCATGAGCTGAAATAAAAGATCCCAGAAATGTTCTGTACGCACACGTGTTTACATTTAGTGAATGTTAGTGAGCATTTCTCCTTCGGCAAGATAATCCATCCACCTGACAGGTGTGGCATATCAAGAAGCAGATTAAACAGCATGACCATTACACAGGTGCACCTTGTGTTGGGGACAATAAAAGGCCACCCTAAAATGTGCAGTTTTGTCACACAACACAATACCACAGATGTCTCAAGTTTTTAGGGAGCGTGCAACTGGCATGGCGACTGCAGGAAAGTCCACCAGAACTGTTGACAAAGAATGTAATGTTCATTTATCTACCATAAGCCCCCTCCAATGTCATTTTAGAGAATTTGACATTATTTCCAACTTGCCTCACAACTACAGACCATGTGTAACTACTCCACCCAGGAACTCCACATCCGGCTTCTTTACCTGCGGGATCGTCTGAGACCAGCCACCCGGACAGCTGATGAACCTGAGGAGTATCTCTGTCTGTAATAAAGCCCTGTACCAAAATCATTCTATTTGGCAGAGCCTGGCTCCCAAGTTTGTGGGCCTATGCCATCCCAGGCCCACTCATGGCTGCACCCCTGCACACTCATGAAATCCATAGATTACGGCCTAATACATTTATTTAGGTTGACTGATTTCCAAATATGAACTGTAACTCAGTAAAATCGTTGAAATTGTTGCATGTTGCGTTTATATTTTTGTTCAGTATCTCTGATATTGCTCGTTCTGATATTTCTTAATTTCTTACTTTTTAATAACTGTTATTGGTTACTATA
>NC_048578.1:35988271-35990771 GCF_013265735.2 Oncorhynchus mykiss
GAAGGATCTTAGACCATTCCTCTATACAGAATCCTACCAGATGTTTTATGAGTTCTAGAACACATTAGGAGGGATCTTAGACCATTCCTCTATACAGAATCCTACCAGATGTTTTATGAGATCTAGAACACATTAGGAAGGATCTTAGACCATTCCTCTATACAGAATCCTACCAGATGTTTGATGAGTTCTAGAACACATTATGAGGGATCTTAGACCATTCCTCTATACAGAATCCTACCAGATGTTTTATGAGTTCTAGAACACATTATGAGGGATCTTAGACCATTCCTCTATACAGAATCCTACCAGATGTTTTATGAGTTCTAGAACACATTATGAGGGATCTTAGACCATTCCTCTATACAGAATCCTACCAGATGTTTTATGAGTTCTAGAACACATTATGAGGGATCTTAGACCATTCCTCTATACAGAATCCTACCAGATGTTTGATGAGTTCTAGAACACATTATGAGGGATCTTAGACCATTCCTCTATACAGAATCCTACCAGATGTTTTATGAGTTCTAGAACACATTATGAGGGATCTTAGACCATTCCTCTATACAGAATCCTACCAGATGTTTGATGAGTTCTAGAACACATTATGAGGGATCTTAGACCATTCCTCTATACAGAATCCTACCAGATGTTTGATGAGTTCTAGAACACATTATGAGGGATCTTAGACCATTCCTCTATACAGAATCTTACCAGATGTTTTATGAGTTCTAGAACACATTATGAGGGATCTTAGACCATTCCTCTATACAGAATCCTACCAGATGTTTGATGAGTTCTAGAACACATTAGGAGGGATCTTAGACCATTCCTCTATACAGAATCTTACCAGATGTTTTATGAGTTCTAGAACACATTATGAGGGATCTTAGACCATTCCTCTATACAGAATCCTACCAGATGTTTGATGAGTTCTAGAACACATTAGGAAGGATCTTAGACCATTCCTCTATACAGAATCCTACCAGATGTTTTATGAGTTCTAGAACACATTATGAGGGATCTTAGACCATTCCTCTATACAGAATCCTACCAGATGTTTTATGAGTTCTAGAACACATTAGGAAGGATCTTAGACCATTCCTCTATACAGAATCCTACCAGATGTTTGATGAGTTCTAGAACACATTAGGAGGGATCTTAGACCATTCCTCTATACAGAATCCTACCAGATGTTTGATGAGTTCTAGAACACATTATGAGGGATCTTAGACCATTCCTCTATACAGAATCCTACCAGATGTTTTATGAGTTCTAGAACACATTATGAGGGATCTTAGACCATTCCTCTATACAGAATCCTACCAGATGTTTGATGAGTTCTAGAACACATTATGAGGGATCTTAGACCATTCCTCTATACAGAATCCTACTAGAAAAGTTTTATAGCCCATGTCCCTTCACAGGGGCGGGCCACTGATTGAGCAGAGTTTTGTATTTGTTTTGTATTGCTGATTCAACTTGTTAGCCAGGGTTCATGCAGCTAACCAATAATTTACAACTTTCAGATTATGAGACGGAAGTAAAATGAAGATTAATGTTGATTGCTATTGATGTAAAATATTACTAGGTCTTTAAGAGTTTATTCGGAAGATAACAGCTCTATAAATAGTATTTTGTGGTGCCCCGACTCTCTAGTTAATTACATTTACATGATTAGCTCAATCAGGTATTATTAATTACGGAGAAATAATTTTATAGAATAGCATGTCATATCACTTAATCTGGCATAGCCAAAGACACGACAACAATAAGTAAAATAAATAAAATAATAATAATAACAATAATAAATATACAACATAATCCACAAAGAAATAGTTCATTGGCAATAAAATCAACATTTTTCAAAATGACCATCTCAGTCTCCGGACTTGAAACCCATTGAAAACCTGTGGTTTGAATTTAAGAGCGCAGTCCATTAGCTCAGACAAAGGATATCAAACATCTGGTAGGATTCTGTATAGAGGATTGGTCTAAGATCCCTCATAATGTGTTCTAGAACTCATCAAACATCTGGTAGGATTCTGTATAGAGGAATGGTCTAAGATCCCTCCTAATGTGTTCTAGAACTCATCAAACATCTGGTAGGATTCTGTATAGAGGAATGGTCTAAGATCCCTCATAATGTGTTCTAGAACTCATCAAACATCTGGTAGGATTCTGTATAGAGGAATGGTCTAAGATCCCTCCTAATGTGTTCTAGAACTCATCAAACATCTGGTAGGATTCTGTATAGAGGAATGGTCTAAGATCCCTCATAATGTGTTCTAGAACTCATCAAACATCTGGTAGGATTCTGTATAGAGGAATGGTCTAAGATCCCTCATAATGTGTTTGTTACGGTGCGTGAATGAGGACCCAAAAGCGAATCAACTTAAACAGAGCTTCTTTAATTACCACACACAGGTAGGCTCAGATGGACCGGCAGATTCCGACAGGACAGGACAAGGTTACAGCAAACATGACGACAGTCTGG
>NC_048578.1:35998271-36010771 GCF_013265735.2 Oncorhynchus mykiss
CTGTCTGACCACCCTGGACCTGGTGGCCCTAGGGGTGGGGAGTACCCTGGGGGCAGGGGTATACGTTCTCTCTGGGGAGGTAAGGATACAACTTCTTCTTAGTTCTTTTAACTTAACACTGTTGAGTTGGTTGCCCTACGGGTAGGGACTACCTTGGGAGCTGGGGAGATGTATGGATACATATCTGATAGTTGCACTTATCCTCTATCTTTTCTTCACCTTTTTACCTTTTAACATTTTTAACACTTTAACACTTAACCATACATCACACTTCAACGTAACACTTCAACATCACACTTCAACGTAACACTTCAACATCACACTTCAACGTAACACTTCAACGTAACACTTCAACGTAACACTTCAGCGTAACAATTTAACGTAACAATTTAACGTAACAATTTAACGTAAAACTTCAACGTAACACTTCAACGTAACACTTCAGCGTAACAATTTAACGTAACAATTTAACGTAACAATTTAACATAACACTTCAACGTAACAATTTAACGTAACAATTTAACGTAACAATTCAACGTAACACTTCAACGTAACAATTTAACGTAACACTTCAACGTAACAATTTAACATAACAATTCAACGTATCACTTCAACGAACGTAACACTTCAACGTAACACTTCAAGCTAACAATTCAACTTAACACTTCAACGTAACACTTCAACGTAACACTTCAAGCTAACAATTCAACTTAACACTTCAACGTAACACTTCAACGTAACACTTCAAGGTAACAATTCAACGTAACACTTCAACGTAACACTTCAAGGTAACACTTCAACGTAACAATTTAACGTAACACTTCAACGTAACAATTCAACTTAACACTTCAACGTAACACTTCAAGGTAACACTTCAACGTAACAATTTAACGTAACACTTCAACGTAACACTTCAACGTAACACTTCAACGTAACAATTCAACGTAACACTTCAACGTAACAATTTAACATAACAATTCAACTTAACACTTCAGCGTAACAATTTAACGTAACAATTTAACGTAACACTTCAACGTAACAATTTAACGTAAGACTTCAACGTAACAATTTAGCGTAACACTTCAACGTAACAATTTAACGTAACAATTCAACGTAACACTTCAACGTAACACTTTAACACTATAGTGGGGTGGCAAAACATAGTAATGGTTCAGTCTGTGATAAAAGCACCTCATTTGGCAGATGTGTAGATTCATGTATAATTAAAAATATTTAGATATCGATCCATCTCAGGTTTGACCCCTGGGGGGGGGGGGGGGGGGGGGGGGGGGTGACACCGATCTGAGAAAATAATGGTTGAATAATATATGTTAAGACACACTCCAACTATTTTTTGAACATTTCCTGTTGAAAAACAACACGTACAAATACAGTAAGTAACCTTAAGGGTAGAAACATTGGTTCCCTCTGATGTCATCGGCCTCTCTTCTTGCTAAGCCCCCCCCCCTCTTGTGCCATGTCATGAGGATACCTGGACCACCTATCGAGATGTGACTTTTGTTCAGTAAATCAGGTGTTAAATGAGGTGAAAAGGAGACTGGAGTTCCACTTTTAATGAATAAACATATCCAGGAAGGTTCGGTTTGGGATTAACCTTGATGCAGGTTCAACAGCACAGGACTGACAGGAACGACTCTTGACAGGAACGATACGTTGACCTAAAGCAAGGAGGGGGGATGCTCTGATGGTAAATGAGGAAGACATTGGCAATTGACATTGACATTGCTTTTTCTTCTTCTCACAAAATAAACAATCGTTAAGAACATTTTAGTTTAGTCGCCTGCACACCTTTTGCACATTAACTTAACACCCTTCAACACTTAAAGGATAATTTAGTTTTTTTTACAGCCAAGTCTCTATTTTGATGTAAATGGAATGTTACACAAAGGGTGCAACTTCACTTGTTTTTGAGAAACTTACCGCAACCAGCGATTCACTTGCTCACTGTTGATGTGCTGTTTGGGTGCTCTGAAAAAAACATGAACAAAAACAACCAAATATGTCATTTTAGAAACGGAAACGGTCTCGGTAGAGTGATACAGGTCTTTAGATGTTGTACACACGAAAGTGTGTCATTCCGAACTTTATCCGCAACGTTACGTTGCGATTCGAGCGATATGTCTCCGTCCATTCTAGCAGCAGTCTACACGGAGAATGGAACAGCTGGATAGGGAAAACAGCTTGAGTTGCACACAATGGAATACAATGCACAATGGGGATGAGGAAGTTAATTGCAGTTAAAAAAAAAAAAAATTTAAAAAGTGAAATTGTAAGAATAAAAAACAGTGTCTGGACCTTTCGAAAACATGCCATTTACATATTTTTTATTTTTAGATTGCTTATAAAAAGTTAAAATTCTCCTTTAAAATTCTCCTGATCCACTTTGAATTTCCTTAAGATGATGTATTTCTATCTATCTATCTCATCTAATGAAAGTCACTATACAAATGTAATGTATGATTTGCTATCATGATTTTCAGATGACTCCGAAATGTTTGTTTCTCTCTAGGTTTCTTCTTAGGTTGCTTCCTTCTCAGGGAGTTTTCCCCTGGCCAATGGGCTTCTGCTTCGGCATTGATAGCTGTTTGGGGTTTTGGCCGGGTATCTAGAAACCTATCTAGAAAAAGAGCTTTATAAAATCAATGTTATTGATTGATTGTCATGTTTATCAGGTTGCTAGGACGTCGTCAGGTCCCAGCATCATCATATCCTTCTTCATCGCTGCCGTGGCCTCTGTCTTTGCCGGCTTGTGCTACGCTGAGTTCGGGGCCCGCGTCCCCAAAACGGGGTCTGCGTATCTGTACAGCTATGTGACGGTGGGAGAGCTACTGGCGTTTATTACCGGGTGGAATCTGTTGCTGTCCTACGTCATTGGTAAGATACAACAATATATTACTTCCTTCTAGTTCAGGCTGATTCTTCCTTCTAGTTCCTATCTGATCTACACTCACCAGGCCAGTTTATTAGGTACACCACCCCCGTTCACAAAAATGGATCGCTCCTACAGCAAGTGAGTCACGTGGCCGTGGCTTTCTATATAAAGCAGGCAGACAGGCATCGAGGCATTCAGTTACTGTTCGAATGAACTTTAGAATGGACAACAGGAATGACCTACGCGCCTTTGAGCGTGGTATGATCGTCTGTGTCACAGTATCCAGTATCTCAAAAAAATGTTTATTACCGAGAACGGTACGACAAACAACAAACATCCAGTCAGCGGCCGTCCTGTGGGGGCGGAAACAAATCGTTGATGAAAGATTGAAGGAGAATGGCAAGGACCATGCAAGCTAGCAGGCGGAACACGAACAGACAGATAACGGCCCAGTACAACAGTGGTGGGCAGAACAACATCTCAGAACGCACAACTCGTCGATTCTTGTCACGATGGGCTACTGCCGGGTTCCACACCTATCAGCTGAAAACCAGAAGAACCGGCTCCAGTGGGCAACGCCATCACCAACACTGGACTGTTGAGGAGTGGAAAAACATTGCCTGGAATATGACAGTGAGTTTAGTTTACTTGAGTGGCCTGGTCAGTCCCCAGACCTGGTCGGTCCCGAGACCTGGTCAGTCCCCAGACCTGGTCAGTCGCCAGACCTGGTCAGTCCCCAGACCTGGTCAGTCCCCAGACCTGGTCAGTCGCTAGACCTGGTCAGTCGCCAGACCTGGTCAGTCCCCAGACCTGGTCAGTCGCCAGACCTGGTCAGTCCCCAGACCTGGTCAGTCCACAGACCTGGTCAGTCCACAGACCTGGTCAGTCCACAGACCTCAACCCAAATAGAACATCCTTAGGATGAGACGGAACGGGCTGTTCGCAGCATGAATATTCCACCGTCCAATCAGCAGCAGCTGCGTGATGCCATCACGTCAGCATGGACCAACATCCCTGTGGAACATTTCCGACACCTTGTAGAACACCGAAGAATTTAGGCTGTGAGTGTATATCTTTATTGAGGCGTGCTTATAATGGTGTTAGTATAACATCGGCTCCCTGGTGTGACGATAAACACTTTGGCTCAGTGCCTGGAAACACTGAGAACCATAAATGATCAACCATAAATCAAGAATCAAGAAGAACAAGAATCCAATGTCTTCCTTTAACCTTTCATCTCTGACTTTAACCCCCTGCAGTAAAACAGTGATTCACCATCATCCATTTATTGGCTCCAGTCCAGAGCTATAGACAGCATATATATATATACTTCTCTCAAGAGAAGACTGGCTATGTGCACACTGCCCAGAAAATGAGGTGGAAACGGAGCTGCACTTCCTAACCGCCTGCCAAATGTATGACCATATTAGAGACACATATTTCCCTCAGATTACACAGAGAAGCCGAGAGAGAGAGAGAGAGAGGCAGAGAGAGAGAGAGGGAGAGAGAGAGAATTCTGCAAAAATATCCTCAAGTGTACAACCCCAAATAACGCATGCAGAGCAGAATTTGGCCGATACGCGCTAGTTATCAAAATCCAGAAAACAGCCGTTAAATTCTACAACCACCTAAAAGGAAGTAATTCCCAAACCTTATATAACAAAGCCATCACCTACAGAGAGATTAACCTGGAGAAGAGTCCCCTAAGCAAGCTGGTCCTGGGGCTATGTTCACAAATACAAACAGACCCCACAGAGTACCAGGCAGCAACACAATTAGACCCAACCAAATCATGAGAAAACAAAAAGATTATTACTTGACACATTGGAAAGAATTAACAAAAAAAAACTGAGCTAACTATAATGATAGTTGGCCCTAAACAGAGAGTACACAGTGGCAGAATACCTGACCACTATGACTGACCCTAAATAGAGAGTACACAGTGGCAGAATACCTGACCACTGTGACTGACCCTAAACAGAGAGTACACAGTGAATACCTGACCACTGTGACTGACCCTAAACAGAGAGTACACAGTGGATACCTGACCACTGTGACTGACCCTAAACAGAGAGTACACAGTGAATACCTGACCACTGTGACTGACCCTAAACAGAGAGTACACAGTGAATACCTGACCACTGTGACTGACCCTAAGCAGAGAGTACACAGTGGATACCTGACCACTGTGACTGACCCTAAACAGAGAGTACACAGTGAATACCTGACCACTGTGACTGACCCTAAACAGAGAGTACACTGTGAATACCTGACCACTGTGACTGACCCTAAACAGAGAGTACACAGTGGATATCTGACCACTGTGACTGACCCTAAACAGAGAGTACACAGTGAATACCTGACCACTGTGACTGACCCTAAACAGAGAGTACACAGTGAATACCTGACCACTGTGACTGACCCAACAGACTTCACTATGTACAGACTCAGTGAGCATAGCCTTGCTATGCAGAAAGGCCGCCGAAGGCAGACCTGGCTCTCAAGAGAAGACTGGCTATTTGCACACTGCCCAGAAAATGAGGTGGAAACTGAGCTGCACTTCCTAACCTCCTGCCCAATGTATAATCATATTTCCCTCAGATTACACAGACCCACAAAGAATTCAAAAACAAACCCAATTTTGATAAACTCCCATATCTACTGGGGGAAATACCACAGTGTGCCATCACAGCAGCAAGATTTGTGACCTGTTGCCACGAGAAAAAGGGCAACCAGTGAAGAACAAACACCATTGTAAATACAACCCATATTTATGTTTATTTATTTTCCCTTTTGTACTTTAACTATTTGCACATCGTTAAAACACTGTAAATCGACATAATATGACATTTGAAATGTCTTTAATCTTTTTTTTATTGTTGAGTATCACTTTTCATTATTATCTCTTTCACTTGCTTTGACAATGTAAACATACTTCCCATGACAATAAAGCCCTTAAATTGAATTTGAATTGAGAGCGAGAGAGAGAGAGAGAGAGAGAGAGAGAGAGAGAGAGAGAGAGAGAGAGAGAGAGAGAGAGAGAGAGAGAGAGAGAGAGAGAGAGAGAGAGAGAGAGAGAGAGAGAGAGAGAGAGAGAGAGAGAGAGAGAGAGAGAGAGAGAGAACACAGTTTGAACAGCAGTTTCAACCAGGAGGTGCTACCGTGCTCTCAAAAGCAATTCCACGGCAGTTAAGTTAACGCTTCCTGGGCAATACTCACCCATAAAAATAAACTATAGTTAATAGTCTAGCCCTACTCACAGAATTGAAGTTACCCCACTGTTCCTAGGCTGTCATTGAAAATAAGATGTTGTTCTTAGCTGACTTGCCTAGTTAAATAAAGGTAAAAATATATATATATTTTCCTAAGCTTAACCAATCACATTTCTTGCCTAACTTAGTTAATCACATTCATATCTGCCCTCGAGGGCGCTCTCTGTATGTACGATATGACACAACACAGTAAAATGATGATTCATAATGAACTCTCTCCTCTTAAGAGTTATCTTCTCATCTTCTCAACGTTAATGATCACTATGGTCTTGCATCACTCATACCATATGTATATACTGTATTTTATACCATCTAATGCATCTTGCCTATGCCGCTCGGTCATCGCTCATCCATATATTTATATGTATATATTCTTATTCCCTTTCTTTACTTAGATGTGTGTGTACTAGGTAGTTGTTGTGGAATTGTTAGATTACTTGTTAGATATTGCTGCACTGTCGGAACTAGAAGCACAAGCATTTCGCTACACTCACAATGACATCTGCTAACCATGTGTATGTGACCAATAAAATTAGATTCGATTTTTGATTTGATTTGATGTTTAATGTACAAGAGTTACGAGATGAGATGGTGTCAAATACCCTGGGTTGTTCTGAACAGAGTGAGCCTCTGTTTTGTCTATCGTGAAGATAATTGGCAGCGTAACACACACACACGAAGGGCCATCATGACTCCTGGCAATGCTCAGCAAAAAAATCTCCATCTGTTTCTCTGAATTGGCCCTTGTGTTAGATCTTATGTTATAACTTATCTCATGTTGAACATGAACAAGCTTCAAAATCATGCCCACCTTACCCAGATTATGATTTATAATGGACTGCTTGCTGTAGTTCCTCAAAGCCACCACTAGGGGAGCTCTTTAAAACACCTCATAGTTGAAGACTGTTCTTTGAGTCATAAAAAGTGAATTAAAATAGCAAACTGTGTACACTTTGGAGAGGTGTGTGTGTCCACTTGAAGACTCCGGTTAGTCCTCTCACTCAAACCCTTGTTTTGTCTTATGTTGCACCCACACCCCACATTTACCAGGAATAGTCAGGTTACTGAATGAATCCAGAGTATTTTCATAAAGTACAGTACATGTGAAATACACGTCAAATCAACAGGGAAATGTTTGGATTCAGTCTAGCGTCAGGTGAACCTTAGTGTCCTTTCACCTTTTGATCTAGTACTTGTCCCATTTATCTCTAAACTGTTCCCTTTCAATTGCTACCATGGTTACACATGTGCTTTTTACATTACTTCTGTAAGAAACATTTACACGTAGCCCTATCCATAAAAGGCTTAATTCCCACTAGTCTAAAGGGTTGATTGGTTGATCATTGTCATATTGGCTAATCTCCTCTCATCATCATCCTGTCAGGGACGTCCAGCGTGGCGAGGGCTTGGAGCGGAACCTTTGATGACCTCATCGGCAACGCCATGGGGAACTTCTTCAAAGAAAACGTAAACATGAACCTCCCGGGCCTCGCAGAATACCCAGACTTCTTTGCTGCTGGACTCATTATGCTCCTGGCAGGTAAACTGAATCTGATGATTGATTGATTGATCATTGGTTTGTTTAACCACATAGAGACATTAAAACTGTCGGGTACTGGTGATGATGACGATGATGATGATGATGATGATGATGATGATGATGGTGATGATGGTGATGATGATGGTGACGATGGTGGTGATGATGGTGATGATGGTGATGATGGTGGTGATGATGATGGTGGTGATGATGATGATGTTGATGATGATGGTGATGATGATGATGGTGATGATGATGCTGCTGCTGCTGCTGCTGATGATGGTGATGATGATGATGATGATGATGATGATGGTGGTGGTGATGATGATGGTGATGGTGATGGTGACGATGATGATCACATGTTCCATGTGTTTCCATCCTGTGAAGGTCTGCTGGCCTTCGGCGTCCAGGAATCGGCAATAGTCAACAAGATCTTCACGGCCGTCAACATCCTGGTACTTCTGTTTGTCATTGTGGCGGGCTTCGTCAAGGGAGACATCCGTAACTGGCAGATCAGTCAGGAGGAGCTCATCAACGCTACAGCAGAATTACAGTATGCAACCTTGTTTGATTACAATACAAACGTTTGAGTACAATACGTGAGATATCCTTCATCATAACAAACTTGCTAGCAACTGCAGTGGATGTTGAACACATGTCTATACAGGCACATGTGTGTGAGGATGTTATAGCCATGGTATTACCAGGAAATATTAGCGTGAATCCTTCAACCAAGATTTATGGAAAACCAGAGAAGATTGGAAAGGTACTATTCTGCAACCATATGTATGTACATGGTCTTCTCCAGGAACCTAACGTCTACAGTCAACGTGACCAGTGTGTATGGGTCTGGAGGGTTCTTCCCGTACGGTTTCGACGGGACAATCTCTGGAGCCGCTACCTGTTTCTACGCCTTCGTAGGCTTCGACTGCATCGCCACAACAAGTAAGCTTTGATCTTTAAACATGCGCAGACACATTAACCTATATACAGTACGTCAGAAACATTTACATCCTACAGAAACACTGATAAAGCCAGGAGCTTCTCCAAGCTTCGTCCATAGTGTATCTTTGGTAATGTCTACTCTACTCAGAATGCTTAGGCATTCTGTAACAGTCAATATTCTACATGATTAAACCTTGCTTGCTTAATTGACCGGTATTGGCTGATTGATTGATCAACTGATTGGCAATCGACTGATGGCTTGATTGTATTGACAAATCTTCATTAATGAATGAATGAATTCATTCATTCATTGTCTCTCTCCAGGTGAGGAGGTAAAGAACCCTCAGAAGTCCATCCCGCTGGGCATCGTGGCGTCTCTCCTCATTTGTTTCCTGGCCTACTTCGCCGTGTCGGCGGCACTCACTCTGATGATGCCCTACTACCTGCTGAATGTTAACAGCCCGCTGCCCGTGGCCTTCATGTACATCGGCTGGGGGCCCGCCAAGTATGTGGTGGCTGTCGGTTCACTCTGCGCCCTCTCCACCAGGTAGGTAGGAGAACGCGGGAAGCCCCTGGTCGATGATGTCACCAGGCGTCATTACAGTTAGTCAGTTGGCCGGTTTGTCTCTGTCTGTCTGTCTGTCTGTCTGTCTGTCTGTCTGTCTGTCTGTCTGTCTGTCTGTCTGTCTGTCTGTCTGTCTGTCTGTTACTAAGATGTTACTATGTAATTCTGAAGTATAATTACAAGCATTTCATAAGTGTCAAAGGCTTTTATTGACAATTACATGAAGTTGATGCAAAGAGTCAATATTTGCAGTGTTGACCCTTCTTTTTCAAGACCTCTGCAATCCTCCCTGGCATGCTGTCAATTAACTTCTGGGCCACATCCTGACTGATGGCAGCCCATTCTTGCATAATCAATGCTTGGAGTTTGTCAGAATTTGTGGGTTTTTGTTTGTCCACCCGCCTCTTGAGGATTGACCACAAGTTCTCAATGGGATTAAGGTCTGGGGAGTTTCCTGACCATGTACCCAAAATATCGATGTTTTGTTCCCCGAGCCACTTTGTTATCACTTTTGCCTTATGGCAAGGTGCTCCATCATGCTGGAAAAGGCATTGTTCGTCACCAAACTGTTCCTGGATGGGAAAAGTTGCTCTCAGAGGATGTGTTTTTAGGCAAAATTGTGAGTGAGCCCACTCCCTTGGCTGAGAAGTAACTCCACACATGAATGGTCTCAGGATGCTTTACTGTCGGAATGAAACAGGACTGATGCTAGCGCTCACCTTGTCATCGCTCCAAACAATCTGAAAGGGGGTTCATCAGAGAAAATCCAATCCCTGTACCTTTTGCAGAATATCAGTCTGTCCCTGATGTTTTTCCTGGAGAGAAGGTGCTTCTTTGCTGCCCTTCTTGACACCAGGCCATCCTCCAAAAGTGTTCGCCTCACTGTGCGTGCAGCTGCACTCACACCTGCCTGCTGCCATTCCTGAGCAAGCTCTGTACTGGTGGTGCCCCGATCTCGCAGCTGAATCAACTTTAGGAGACAGATCTGGTGCTTGCTGGACTTTCTTGAGCGCCCTGAAGCCTTCTTCACAACAATTGAACCGCTCTCCTTGAAGTTCTTCATGATCCGATAAATGGTTGATTTAGGCGTAATCTTACTGGCAGCAATATCCTTGCCTGTGAAGCCCCTTTTGTGCAAAGTAATGTTGACGGCAAGTGTTTCCTTGCAGGTAACCATGGTTGACAGAGGAAGAACAATGAGTCCAAGCACCACCCTCCTTTTGAAGTTTCCAGTCTGTTATTCGAACTCAATCAGCATGACAGAGTGATCTCCAGCCTTGTTCTCATCAACACTCACACCTGTGTCAACGAGACAGTCACTGACATGATGTCAGCTGGTCCTTTTGTGGCAGGGCTGAAATGCAGTGGAAATGTTATTGGGGGATTCATATAATTTGTTCATGGCAAAGAGGGACTTTGCAATTAATTGCAATTCATCTGATCACTCTTCATAACATTCTGGAGTATATGCAAATTGCCATCATACAAACTGAGGCAGCAGACTTTGTGAAAATGTATATTTGTGTCATTCTCAAAACTTTTGGCCACGACTGTACAGTCTGGTGGGTTCCATGTTCCTTGACCTGTGACTGTAACATGTCTGATGGCTCTCTGTGTCTGTCTGTCTCCTGTACAGTCTGTTGGGTTCCATGTTCCCTATGCCCCGCGTGCTGTTTGCTATGGCCAGAGACGGTCTCCTCTTCAAGCCCCTCAGTAAGGTCAGCGCCAGACAAAGTCCTGTCATCGCTACCATCTCCTCCGGGGTCGTAGCAGGTAACACCCCATTCCTCTCTATCTCTTTTTCTACCCTCTCCTCCGGGTCATAGCAGGTAACACCCCATCCCTCTCTATCTCTCTTTCTACCCTCTCCTCCGGGTCATAGCAGGTAACACCCCATCCCTCTCTATCTCTCTCTCTACCCTATCCTCCGGGGTCGTAGCAGGTAACACCCCATCCCTCTCTATCTCTCTCTCTACCCTCTCCTCCGGGGTCGTAGCAGGTAACACCCCATCCCTCTCTATCTCTCTTTCTACCCTCTCCTCCGGGTCATAGCAGGTAACACCCCATTCCTCTCTATCTCTCTCTCTACCCTCTCCTCCGGGGTCATAGCAGGTAACACCCCATCCCTCTCTGTTTCTCTCTCTACCCTCTCCTCCGGGGTCGTAGCAGGTAACACCCCATCCCTCTCTGTCTCTCTCTCTTGATTTTTTGATCTCTCGCTCTCTTTCTCTTTCAATCTTTTAGAGATATAAAGAGATTGTTGTGTTTGGCCTATGATATATTTTGTGTGATGATTTATCTACGGTAAATACTTGAATGCTTGTTTGTTTTCCTTTCCAGCGATAATGGCCCTGGTGTTTGACCTGAAAGCTTTGGTTGATATGATGTCAATTGGGACACTCTTTGCCTACACACTTGTGGCTATATGCATTCTTATACTTAGGTAAATATTTCCCAAATATCTAAACTTAGATGAATAGCAGTCCTCTGTATTGATTTTGCAAAAATAAACGGTACTAAGTTGACTTTGTAACATCTAGGTACCAAGAGACCCAATCAGACGACTCAGATCTCCAGATCCTTGAATCAAACACCAAGTTTGGTTGTCTCAAACCGCCATCATTCCCAACACCGGGCACCTCGAAAACAGTCACAGGTTTGACTGTACTGTCTGGTACGAAAAACAGTTTGACAAGAAATCTCCAATACGCCTGTATTTAAAGTTTCCACTTATAACAATGACAAATTCAAAGATGGTCTACATTTTAAAGGTACTGGGGTATCTGCAGTGTGACATTATGAAGTATTCCCATCTTTCTTTCAGTCATTCTTCTCTCACCCTCTTCCTCTTTCTCTCTCTGTTCAGTTGTTCTTCTCTCACCCTCTTCCTCTCTCTCTCTCTGTTCAGTTGTTCTTCTCTCACCCTCTTCCTCTCTCTCTCTGTTCAGTTGTTCTTCTCTCACCCTCTTCCTCTCTCTCTCTCTGTTCAGTTGTTCTTCTCTCACCCTCTTCCTCTCTCTCTCTGTTCAGTTGTTCTTCTCTCACCCTCTTCCTCTCTCTCTCTGTTCAGTTGTTCTTCTCTCACCCTCTTCCTCTCTCTCTCTCTGTTCAGTTGTTCTTCTCTCACCCTCTTCCTCTCTCTCTCTGTTCAGTTGTTCTTCTCTCACCCTCTTCCTCTCTCTCTCTGTTCAGTCATTCTTCTCTCACCCTCTTCCTCTCTCTCTCTCTGTTCAGTTGTTCTTCTCTCACCCTCTTCCTCTCTCTCTCTCTGTTCAGTTGTTCTTCTCT